>NW_020653731.1:13371602-13409744 GCF_003589595.1 Hyposmocoma kahamanoa | reverse complement strand
AGTTAATTAAGTACCCAACCGGCACGTACCCGACTGTCCATAGAGGTCGTAGGTCAAGGAGAACGCTTGACATTCAGGTCACAACAAGTCGTGACGACCTTTTGATACCTTTGTGATATAAATAGATTCTACATTTTGTGACAGATAGCCTAATAAATTACATAAAAACTTATTGTACAATCGTATACCGATGTTTAACAATATGAATTGCCCAATTGATGGTTCATTTACATTGTGACGGAACGTATTTTTCTTTTCTGCCTCTCAGGTCCGATTCTCGGGCCGGGAGAAATATTTGTATGGCCTACATTTATTTCTCTCGTGAGTTTGGGTGTAATTTGTGGTAGTCCATATGTGTGTCCATGGCACCCGCGACACTGGATTTCTCTTGTGCGGGGCTATGTTGAGTATGTGCATTATTATTATTATTATTATTATTATTTTCTTTGGTATTGTCTGCGATTCGTAGCTATAAGCAAATTGGTTATTGGCTTTGTTATCGACTAGACGAGCGTGTCTCCCGTTGGATCTACTTTTGACTCTTGAGTGCAATGACTAGATTTTGTCAGGTTCTAAAGAAAAAAGAAAGAAAGAAAAGCAGTCATTTATTAAATGGAGTTACTATTTTCAGACCAAAACAATAAGTGACTGAGTAATTTTCAAAACGCCTTAAAAAAGGAGAAGGTCCTTAATTCGATTGTTTTTTTTTGTATGTATGTTACGCGATAACTCTAAAAAATTTGTGAACAGATTTTGAGGATTATTTTTTTTTTCGGAAAGATGGTGCCTTAGTATCGGTCCTACTTAAATGTGAAGAAAATATGCCGTCTCTAAGGGTGGCTAACTAAGGGATGAATCCGGTTTCGCGCATTTTCCGGTAACCGATTTCAGCAAGACTTGGCAAATAGATGTTATTCCACGAACTTATGAAGTTGTTTTCTTTGGTTAATAAGTAAGTGTGTGTAGTGGGACAAACAAGGAAAAGGATACGACTCAGCACAATGTCTATCTGTGGCGAGACAAGCTACTTTTCAGTCGTTCTTGTTTCAGCGTTGACCGAGTATCCACTGTTGTATGCCACTTACAATACACGTATATTATTATATGACGGCTTGAAGTAAATATACATAAATATAAATTTATATTTATTTATAGGTTCCAAGATCTTCGTTTCCGTCGTTTTTCTCTCGTGACTTTCAACAGCTGGCAGGCTAGAACATGTGGATTGACTAGTCTTCTTTTGTAAGTCCCAGTGGATTTTCCTATCTCTTCCCTTATGGTGATCATATTTGACCATGATCAGAGTAGAATAAAATGGCAAGCGTGCAGTGCAGAGGCGTGACAATTTTCCTTGGTAAAACCGAAGCTTTAACTTTTTGAAGAAACAAACAACACTTACTGTAAGAAAAAAATATTTTAATTAATCAAATACAACACTTATTAGCACACACGATACTAGTTCACTTCATTTCATAGGTTAACTTATTCTACACATAAAATAACTATAGTTTTTGAAGTAATTTACTGCATTTTATGCTGCTGGTCGCGATACGAAATTTGTTAATAAATAAACTCATAAATGCTAAGTGTTGCCAATTTTAATTACCATGACCTTCTACATACATTCCTTACGTAGCCCTAGTAAAAAGAAACATCCAAATAGGTGTAGATACGTATAACACTATTTATCGTTCAGATTTACAAAATACAAATTAACCATATTTTGTATTAATTTGCTATTATAATAATTTTGTTACATTATTTTAAGAAAGTTATTACATCTGGCAACGATTCGGACATTAAAACAAACTAAACAGTAATTTGCTGGAATAAGGTTTAAATTTATGTGAACGCTATTCGACTAGAACTCGATTAATTCCGGCTTCTCGGCTGCCATTTCTTTAGATGTTTTATAGAGGATTCTTTGCGAATGTGTGCGTGTGTTTTGATGGGAGCGCTTAGATTTCATGAATGAAATATAACTCGCAGATCCGCCGGCTTACCTCGCGCTGATTGGTTGAGTGAGTGAGATGCATCGGGACAAGTTATTACGCGTTTAATACTTAGTTAACATTTTGGATATGTTTTTTAAGTGGTGTAGTATGCGCGCTGTTTAGTACAATATTTTGGTAATACGCGAAAAAGGTTCGGTCAGCCGGTGGGAATCGAGTTATATAGACAAGACTGTTCATCAACGCATTTCGCGCGATGGGGTGTGACAAAAATAAACATTACATAATAGTTGAAAGTGATATTTCCATTATAAAGCCATCGTAGCCTAATGGTTTGACCTACTGCCTCTCAAGCAGAAGATCGTGGGTTCGAATCCGGGCTCGCACCTCTAAGTTTTTCGGAATTTATGTGCGAAATTTAATTTGAAATTTATCATGAGCGTTTTGTACGTCGAAGACGGTTCACAACCCTCGGAAAAAATGAGAAGTACCCGCGTGACAGACTATGGCCTACACCCTCGCCTGAGAGGAGACCCCTGCTCAGCATTATCATCTTATTTAAGATCCGAACAGACCTCTTGATAACTGTACACTTTGTGTTTTTTACTTGTTCATCTTGGTCTTCCTCTTTTTCTTTTCCCTTCTATACTTCCCTCAACTATCACTCTCACAAATACGTTATTACGTAACAAATATCCAAACATTTTCTTCCTTCTCCTCTCTCTCTCTCTCTATTGCATTCAAATGACTTCTCTCCTCCTCAACCTTTTCCAAAACTTCCTCACTTGATCATTTTCAATCCATTTTATGTTTTCCATTCGCCTCCAACACCATCGTGCCCAGCAGTGGGACGTATACATGGGTTGACGATGATGATGACGTCGCGATTAGAATATTAGTAGTTATTAGTTTTCACTACCGAAGCGATCGCGTGATTTAAGTTACTCCAGAATTCTCCGAAAGACGCGCGACCTATATTTTGACTAGTTCCTATGCTATGTTATGGTTATAAAAATTTACTTCCATTTCGTTATAAATATTTGTGTATATAAATATCATTCTTTCATTCATTCATCATTCATTCGTTCCACGGCACTGTCAATTGAATCTTGGTTTTTTAAAAATCCTTTCAATAGCAAATATGCGTATCAACTGAAGGACGTATCATAAAAATCAACACCGCACTAACTTCAGTCTTCGTAGCATAGGGTCAAATGGAACTCTTAATGACAGTGCCCCTCAGATCTTTGCAATTTTAAGCTTCGAGTGGCACTGCAACTGTTATGGACAGGCATGTAGCTTGCCATCAGGCGCACGACTTGTCCGTCCCGTCATTTGGTTTTATAAAAAAAATCAATAAGAACATTAAATTTCGTCTTAATAATATATTTACAACAGAACCAATCCCTACTACATCGTTCCACAAAAGATAGAAACAGTCGTATAAGCAATGCCCAAGTTCTATAATCTTATTAGCAATAAATCGCATCACGGAACAACATAAAACTGCCTAACGTACAAATCTACGACTGAAATAACACGTTTTAATCTAATTATAAACAGGGAATATCCTAAAAAGACTTTATGGCCCATTTATTATACTATTATAGGCTGTAAAACGGTACGTAGATCATTTTCCGTGATATTATTATTCGATCACTTAAATGTGCTGTGCGTACATTTAAGATTTTTGAGTTAGGACCATAATTATGTGGGTGTGGGCATTTTTGGACTAACTTCTTATTTTTATTAATATGTATTTCCGTCAAATAACGCCTGTACCTACACTCACCGGCACATTGAGCGTAACAAAAACAAAGTGAGATTATAAAATATCAACGTTTATATTTAATTTAATGAAGTATAAAGTACGAATTAAATTAAGATCTTTTAACGTCGACTTACTCTGCTTTTATTGAAAAAAAAAATGTAAATTAAACATAGGAAATGAAACTATTTTCCCGGATTTAAATCGCGTAAGTATATTTGTTTTACCAAACACGGGTTTGTTTGAAAAAACAAATATACGCGATTTAAATCCGGAAAAATAATTTCATTTCCTATGTGTAACAATCGCGAAAACCTAAGAACTCGAAATCTAAATTAAACATTGTAACTTTTTTGTAAAAAAATAACCGACCTCAAAAGTTCGTGGAATTACTTCCTTTGCCAAGTTTTATTCGGAAATCGGTTACCGGAAAGTGGGCGAAATCAGATTCATCCCCTAGTTTGTCATCCTTAGAGGTGGTATATTTTCTTTAAATTAAACGAGAGCAATATCGAGATACCCTCTTTCCAACAAACAAATGCCGGGGTAATCGCGTCACATATACCTATACAAAAAAAAAAACAGTCGAATTAAGTACCTCCTCCTATTTTTTTGAAGTCAGAAGAATAATAATCAATGTCCCATAGAATGACCCTAATCAGATACGTTTAGATATTAGCTTTAACGACTAATCTGCCTCCTTATCAATAACTAACGTAATCGACATTTTTAGCGACAAATTCAGTTATTATCATATCTGAAATCAACGACACAAGATCTAGAATCCCCTATAAGCGGTTTTTTATATCTTATTCAGTTTCAGAAAAAAAACCTTAGGTGCCAATATGACGAAAGTTACCAAAATTCTTTTTACCTCTGCACGAGGTAATCCACGCCTACACGACATTCGTGGTCTTTTTCAGATGTATTTGAATGAGGTAAGTCAAATTGAAGCAGTTTATAAAAAACATAAAATTTGTACTAATTTCCATTTACATTTAGTTGTAAATAGTCTTCGTCTTTATTTTCGGATGTTAATGGGATTTAAACCCGGCGTTAACAAAGTGCTGGGTTAAAGTGCTTGCCGATCGCTAGGTAGAGCCTAGAGCCGCTCTTGTTAATAGGTTCCTTTCTTTGGCGTGCGTTTGCGTTAAGTATTTCTGAGAAATGTTTTCAATAGCCCTCTCTAATTCTAGTGCCTTGCAGGTAAACGTGCTTAATCTCTGAACCCATCTTTCCGCTTTAGGTGGGAGGTTAAACGCCTTGCAAACATCGTGTTTATATTATTTCGACATGGTATTCCATCCATATAAAGCTAAAAGAGAATACCTGTTCTTGAAATAAGAATTTTTGGAGGTACAAATACTTTTCGTCATCAAAAAATAAAAAGAGTGTGCCGGACCGTACGAAGTGGAATAAACAGACGGTATTTACCTGCACTTGAAGTAATAAACATTGCCCGGTTGCCATGCTGGTCTCGTGGTCTCGAGTTTGTCTGCTAGGCCGGGAGAAATATTTGAATGGCCTACATTTACTTCTCTCGTGAGTTTGGGTGTGGTTTGTGTGTCCATAGCACCGTGATGTTGGAAATGTAATTGCGTAACATAGACTGGATACCCATTACACGTCGCACTGCTGGGCGCGGGTCTCCTCTAAAGTCACAGTCCGCAACACGGCTTTTGGATCTTCGATATCCAGGTTTCATCAAGATGTTTTCCTTGAAAGTTAGCGAGAGGTATTAACTACTAAATGTTCAAGAAGAAGAAACAAATTCAATTGGGTAGCAACTTTTAAGATAGCAGCTGAGTTCCTAGTGAAAGGGTTCGTCCAGGGAATTACTGCCATCTTACCTGTTTCTGCTGCCAAGTGGTAATGCGAGCATTACTTCGTTCCGGTTTTGAAGGTTGACAGGCACATGGAATTTGTCAACTTTATGTTTCAGAGTGACGGGCAGTGCCCCACAGATCTTTGCGATTTAAAGCTCCGAGTAGCATTGCAACTGTTATAGACAGGCAAGTCGTTTACCATCAGGCGCACGACGTGTTCGTCTCGTCACTTGATATCAGAAAAAAAACCTAATCCCACTATGCATTTATTTTCACGGTCCAAATAAAGAAGACGTACCTTAATTACGAGTATTTTTCTACACAAAATTTTACCGAGGATGGTGCTTATCGGGAACATTCGTTTTGCGGACTTCAGTTAGCGACCAACCAGAGCGGAAATGTTCACTTCGTGAGCCAAGCAGGTGACGGATGTTGAAAAGAAAGGGCGTTCGTTGTGAGATTATTTGCTCGCTTCTTGAATGTTTGAGTGCTGGAATAATGAACACCACTAACCAAAATCGCACCCGTCATAGGACAATGGCATAACACGAATTACGACATTTTAGTGTAGAGTATCCATTGAATACAATTCTTGTTATTCTATCGTCAATACTGACTAACTTGTAGTTAATTTTTATGCCCAAAATCCTGCAAATGTCATTCAAGTTACGCATGATCTGTAACTCTTTGTCTTTAAATATATTATGGAATATAACCATAAAACGACGTAAATTTCGTAATATCGAATTATTTTGTACAACATTCACACCTTGTGAATTAAATAACTCTGTCAAAGTTTAGACACCTACAGCTTGTGGACGAAATGCATATCTTTAACTAAGATGAAAAATAAATTTATAAATATCAACCAAAAATGAAGTAAGCAAGCAACATTACAACTCAGCCTAAAATCTTGCGCAATAAAAAGATTTGTTGAGTTAAATCAGAAGTATCGAGACCGTTCTTTCCAGGTCCCATGGTGACCGACTTAGTAGTAAAAAAAATAGTTTAATTTCCAGACCTGAAGTGTTACATAATGACATAACAGAGCTTTATGTGATTTGCTGTAATTTAGAGAAGTGTAATTTAAATGTAGGTCAAAAGAACTGGGTGATTTTCAGTATAGTGTTCTCTACCTAATTTCGCTGGCAATTTTTATTATTTAAATATTCTACAATATTACCAAGAAGTATTATTTAATTATCGAGTGTAGTAACCTGAAAATATTGTTCAATATTTCACGATAAATAATATACTCGAATACTTAAATAATAAAAATTAGGCCACCAAAATTAGGTAGACAAAATTAACCTGAAAATTATCCAACTACGACTTTCAATATGTTCAGTAAAAATCTAATATCGACAGCTCTGAAAAGTTTTGAAAAAGATACGCCTTTCTTTCACGAGTAATGCGAAATGCTGCTGGTGAACTACTTATCATTGCTCGAGCTATGCTCGCCGAGGAATGCTTATCTCGTGAAAGAATATGACCGCGAAGCTCGTTCCGAATTATCTATTTATTTTATTATTTATTATTTATTGCATTATGAACACAGAGAATGGTATCTCATATAAACATGGACCCTGTTAGGGTATTGCAATCTAATTATTAATTTTGTATATACTCTGTAACAATTTTATACTTTGATAAAAACTCTATTAACTACTGTAATCAAAATTGAAATATGCATTATCACTTCAAAATTACTAAATATGTACGTATATTAGAAGAATGGTTCGTGAGAGACAACATTTATCCATATTGCTTACAGCTCTCTATCTGAAAATAACTCTTCTAATGAGTAGTAACATTTAGATACGAGTAACAACTTAACTTGTTTTTAAAAGGTGTATTTTCAATATGTTTGGTATTTTTTATTTATTTATCTTTCTTCTTATATCTATCTTATTATTTATCTTCCAGTAGATGCAGTCCTTTAGGAAGTGAATATTTATTGTAAGCGACATAAAAAAACTTTTTTTTATGAAAATAGAAGCCCCAAAACTCTGCTTATCAGACGATTGAAACGCAGTTTGAAGTCACATTAAAATGAATCACATGAGTCCATCCACAAGGTAGCTATTTGTACACTGTTGAGGAGTTCCTCTCATCTGTCTACCGTTTCCATCATCAGATCAGTTCTAGATCACCATAAAATTTTATTTTTATTGAATTACTTCATCTATGTGCCAAGTTTTATTAAAATCGGCGAAATTTGCGGAAAGTGAGTGAAATTCAATTCCACCTAAGGGTGGAAAATGTGTATGGTGGTAGGTAATATTGTTATCAAATTGAAATGGGACCACCTACCTCTTTTCCAACAAAAACTAATAATCGAAATCAATACACAAATGTTGGAGTACGTCGTTTAAAACAAAATACATAACAACATATATAAATAAATATATATCTGTTGAATTGCGAACCTCTTCCATTTTTGAAATTGGTTTGAAACTATTGTTTTGCTTGTCGAAAACTCAAGTAATTTAATAACAATACCCCTTTGGCGCTACAATGTCGTCTTACTAGTAAGTCCTTGGAAATTCTGTTAATTGGGCCGTCATATTCAATTTAAAACAATAGAGAGGCTTCAAACTCCTTTGATTTGAATCCTTGAGTACATTCAATTTGGTTTGATGTTATTTCCGTCATTCTCAGACTAGTGTTCATTACCTAATTTCCGTGGCGATTTTTATTATTTAAATATTCAACTATATTACTGTGTAATTATTAAATATTATTGCTCGATAAAATAATCGATTACTGAACACTAGTCCGAGAATGACCGGATAATGATTTCAAATATATTTTGTTTACCTTTGAAATATAGATTTTTAATTTCTTAGTACTATCGCATTTACCGCGAAGTTTCCACGTGTTTGCTATCTAGACATTAAATTACGACATAATGGTGTAATAGGCAATTTCTACTGCATTATGTATTATTGTTGGCATAACATGAATTTTTGTTAACGCTAGAAAAGAATTAATTGAATTACTGTTTAAATCATCACCATCAAAACGTTCCCCTGTAAAGTTGTAAATTTGGGCTTATGATTCTTTACGTAGGAGGGATCTATTTGTGTGTGTTATAAGCGTTCCGTGTATTATATATTTTCACCATTCAACCCAATGAATCATAAACAGTATAAAACGCGTAAAATTATCTGAAACCAGTTACCAGACCTAGTTGTTTCACAGCCACACCGGTTCTCGCAGACTTGAATCTGGGACGCCGCACTGTCTGCTAACACAATGGACACGACCTAGCATTACAGGTTTCTTTGGATTCGCGTCTTGGCCCAGACCTTTGGATCTTTTTGATGACATAAAAGCATTGCTTATTATATAGGCATAGCTTACTATCTTGCGTGGTTTATAGACGTTGAGCATAGATAACAGTTCGTCCAGGGAAGTACTGCCAGCTTACATATTTCTGCCGCCAAGCAGAAGGGTAAGTGTGCTGGTGTAATTACAGGCACATGGGACTTGTCAACTCACGTCTCTGGGTGACATGCAGTGGCAAAGCCCCTCAGATCCTTGCGATTAAGTGTCGACTCAACCTGAGCTCGCATTGAAATTTTTCCCGTACTAATACGGCTCATTTTGCTTTGGTCGAGTGGCAGTGCCAGTGTCCCGGCATTATTTCAGAATTTATTTTTTTTTACAAAAGAAATTGAAGCCGTTTGAAAAACGTATATACGTATACTATACGTGTTCTTTTAGTTCAGTTGATATAAAAAAGTCATTGGTGTATGTAAAGTACCTATTGAATACAACGGTTTTCTTGTAAAATGTCGAGGTGAGTTTGTGTTTTTTTTCTATCGTGAACTTTTTAGGAATCGTGTTTTCATACCATATAAGTATACAATGTGTGTTAGTATATATTTTTTCCAAAGTTATTGATTCAATACTTTCACTGTTATGCGGAATATAAAAGCTATTTGAAGTAGTATAGAGTATTAAAGCTCTGACCACTGCAACTGTTTATGTTTGAAGGATTCTTTCTTTTACTTTGTTCCATCTTTGTATCAATTATTATGAAAAAATAGTGGAGTGCTTTCACAAAAAATATACAAATGAATATTGCAATGATTTAATAAATTACCCAGAGTGTACACTTACATGGAAAATACAACTAAAAACCAAGTAGTTATTTTGGTAAAATAACGGCGCTGAATTACTTCCGCACAAAGAGTCTATCGACTATAGTCGAGCCTCAAATGGCTTTTGAATCAATCACTTAGAAAAAAATATATAGTAAAATTGATGATATACACTGATTACTATGCATTGGAAACACGAATACTAAAAATTTTCACGATAGAAAAAAAACACAAACTTACCACGAAATTTTACAACAAAACCGGTGTATTCAATAGGTACTTCACATTTACCAACGATTTTTTTGTATCAACTAAACTAAATGGAACACGTGTCGTTTACGATATACATTTTTCAAATAGTTTTAATTTCGTTTGTAAAAAAATTAACTCTGAAATAAAGCCAGTGTCCAAGCCTCTCGAGCCAAGCAAAATGAACCGTATTAGTACGCGAAAAATTGTTTATTCGAGCCGAGGTAGTATTGACGCTTAAATCAGACAAGCTGCACAGCCGTCACAATGTCCCAAGGCTTAAAAAGCAATTCCGAAATTTCAGAGTTTCACTGACCGAAAAACGCCGCTGTTTCCCAGGCATGCCACGGTTCCTGCCATCCATTTAAGTTGAAATTGAATTGCATTAACTTTTTCTACATCCCGTTCCATGAAATACAGTTACACAGATATTGCAACGTAACAGTTAATCGTATACAAGCAGAAAACTAGTTTTTGCCACTGATTACAAGTTTCAAACTTGTTCCAACCGGTTTTTAATTGGGAAGGTTTTTTTTTGTCAACGCGATTGTACAACGAATAGTTTCGTTTGAAGTGAATCTTTATTAATTGATGTGTGAATTTGTTGTATCATGTTCCTGTTTATGAAACATTTTTGATGTTGTGACCGTTTTTGACGCTGTCCATGTATAGCAGGTCGACTGACGGACGCTGACTGATAGGTTTTGTGCTCTTTTCTTAACCGCCTTCATAAAAGGAGGATGAATATTTGAATGTTTCTTTGACAGACATTCGTGAACCTGTTTCAATAATAACAACAATCAATAACGCAACACTCATAATAGCTAGCATTAGGGACACCCAGTATCGTGGATGCCATGGACACATATAGACAACCTTGCCGATTTCTTCCGTCAAGCAGTACTGTCAGCATTACTGTGTTCGGATTTTGAAGGGTAAGGGTGCTGGTGAATTTACAGTACATGGGACTTGCCAACTTATGTCTCAGGGTGACGGACGCGGTGGCAGTGACCCTCATATCTTTGCGATTTAAAGCTCTGAGTGGCACTGCAACTGTTATGGATAGGCGTGTACCTTACCAACAAGCGCACGACTTGTTCGTCCGTACGGGCCACTATCACTGCGCGCATCACCCTGAGACATAGTTGAAAAGTCTCATGTACCTGTAATTTCACCCGAACCTTTTCAAAACCGAAATGCAGTAATGCTCACGTGGCATTGCTTCGTGGCAGAAATAGGTAAGATGGCAGTATTTACCTGGACGAACTCTTTCACAAGGAGCTCTACAGCCACTAAAAATTATTACTCAAAATTAGTAAATAAATACGAACTATTAATCAAAAGATAGCAAATATGTAACCTTCAGTCCGTTGAACCCCGAAAAAGATACTATCATCATGTTTAATTTCCGTTTTATACTTTTACACACCCCCATTGGACAGCCACGGGGGTTCTAGGAGAAATCCCCCACAATCCATTTTAAATTTTGATTATACCTGCTTTTATTATTTTGTTTGAATAGTGACTAGTTAATAGTCATATTGGGTTCGTTTTGATTTGTTTAGTCTGTTGTCAAGTAGCTGTCAAATATTGTTATTATTGAGTATAATGTTTACCGTCCTCTGACAGTGAATGCCTCGTATGTGATTTCTATGTAATTTTTCAAGACTTGAGCGGTTACACACGGCAACTTAAACGCACGATTTAAAAACGTGTATCGCGTTTGCATCGCGATTGTAAAGGCAGACGATTAGCGACTACATCGCGTTGAATCGCTGCAGACGCACTGTTAAAATTCGCCGTGTGTACCGCTCGAAGATAAAAATTGGGGTGTCAAATGTACTAAACACAATTTTTATAGTTAGCATTTTCATTACTGAAATTATACCTCATTTAGATGCTTTATTACTTTAATAATAAATTTAAGTAAAAGGTTTTTGCTGCAACTAAAATCATATAAAAAAGTGTGTGCGAAGTTTTCACTTTAAGGGTCGTATTCCAGAACTGTACTCAATGCTCAAGTCAGGATTTGAGCAGACTTGAGTATGATTTTCAGTGCTCACTGCAATACTCAAGTCCTGACTTGAGTATTGAGTAGAGTTCTGGAATACGATCCTGAGACCATTTGAAGAATTGTTAGAATGTTATTTATGATTACACATAATTACTTATATATCATTTATCTTTCCATACCTACACGTGCAATTCATAGCTTGATTCATAGCAATGAACAAGCACTCTGAAGCTGAGCTGAACATTCTCTGCTCAAATAATTTGTTACAATCTGAATGTAATTTTGTGTTTGTTACATGACGTTTTTCTCTAGGTTCCTTATGTCGTGACCATAGGACCTGTAAAGGGCCCGAAACGTTTGTTTGTTGCAAAAATTAAATACACGTTTAGATCCGGGAAAAAACAGTTTCATTTCCAATGTGTAATAATCGCCAAAACCTAAGTACTCTATATTTGTATGTTTTTACAAATCGATGCCTCCAATAAACACTGCGCCAACTTAATTTTTGAACCTGCATGCTGATTTTGATTGAAATGAAAAAAATGAATGTGATTCTATATCTTTCTAATTTGTGAGTTAAATCAACTATTGTTTCGGAATGAAATGTCAGGTTTCCGATCGGCCAGTTGTGAATCATAATTAAGCGCCTCTTATTATTTGTTTCACAATTCCGTTTTTATTTTTTTTTTTATTTCGGTTTCTATTATTTTTTTTACAAAATTAGGAGGAGTATATAATATTAGTAAATAAATATGGCGGTTTACAAACATAACAGAAAATGACCAAAAAATTACATTCTTTGGAGGTGTCGAAATATAGGTTTGGAATGCTAAAAATCACGCAATGGTAAAGAGACATTTGGTCCTATCGTCTTTTGGATTTTATTTAATATGTTTTATTTGACCTTAACATTGATTTTAAATGCCTAATTAAGAGCCTCGTTCTTTTAAAAAACGCTCTGTAGTAAATATTACTGTTTGCCACGTAAGGTTCTTTGCCTCGCACTTATAGATATTAAAAATGGTTTATTAAGAGTAATTTTGTAGTCTCTAGCTAATTGCAAGTGCCACAATTTGATCCGCCACCCACCGCCTTGTTAAGTTGCAACTGTCTTACTTAACTGTCCCCGTCTAAACATGTACATTAAAATAAATCACTTCGACCCTCGATTAGGGGTGCGTCAGAATTGTATTGATTTTTTAACTAAAGGTTAGGATTACAAATAGTTGTAATACTGTTGGGTTCTGTTCAAGGACATTAGGTGATTTATCATGATAAGTGAATAACTTAGGTACTGTGGAGATCGACTCATTTTTGCGTATATACGACAAGGTTAGTTTTCAAGTTTACTGCCTCCGTGGCCTGACAGTTACCATGCCGGACTGTCACGTAGAGTTCCCAGGTTCTATTCCCGGGTCGGGAAAAATATTTGTATGGCCTACATTTCTCTCATGAGTTTGGGTGAAATTTGTGGTTGTCCATGTGTGTGTCGCGGGTGCCAACCTGGTGCGGAAACCTGGTGCGGGGCAATGTCGAGTGTGTGCGTTATTATTATTATTTCTTATTATTATTTTTTTTTAAATACCGAGTGACGAGACGAACACGTCGTGCGCGTGCGATAGTAAGTGAAATGCCTGTCCATAACAGTTGTAGTGCCGCTCAAAGCTTTAAATAGCACGGATCTGAGGTGCACTGTTACAGCGGCCGCCCGTCGCGTCGATCGCGCGTTTCAGTGTAGTGGTGTTCATATAAAAAAAAATCGATATTTTTTCCTATGGATATACTTGTTGTATCGATATTTTGCGATATATCGGTTCAAAACATCGATATTCTCGAGATATCGTACCTAATTCAAAAAGATAAAAGGAAGGAAATTTTACTAAGAGTGAATAAGTAAAACCACCAGTTTTGACACAACAATAAAATGTATTTCTTATTCTTATATTCTCATTGGCTAGCCACACACATACAATATTATTGAAAATCCAAGCACAACAATATCGTCCGCACACAAGCAATACTATTGTCAATATTAAATTGTGTGTGTGCGGCTAGCCCATGAGAACATAACCACTACGTTAAACTGACTGATAACCAGCGAATCAGCAGCGCTCGAAATGCTTTTCGTTTCTGCAAGTACAATTTTGAATTGTGTACTTTTAACTTTATACGATTTTTCATGCATCGGATAAAATATATCGATAGTACCTACATATCGATACCGAATGCTACCATAATATCGGATTGATTCGATATATCGAGGGCATACATCGATATTTTTTTAAATATATTTAAATGTTTGAAACACTTTTCCTTCATGTCGTGGGACAGCCTGTATACACTATACATACATAGAAATCATTATAGTTCCAATTTAACTGCCTCTGTGGCCGAACGGTTACCATGCCGGACTGCCACGCAGAGGTCCCAGGTTCGATTCCCGGGTCGGGATAAATATTTGTATGGCCTACATTTATTTCTCTCGTGAGTTTGGGTGTAATTTGTGGTTGTCTTTGTGTGTGTCCATGTCACCCGCGACACAGGGTTTCTCTAGTGCGGGGCTATGTTGAGTGTGTGCATTATTATTATTATTAATAATAATTTCTTAAGCACATACATTTTTATTATAACTTCACTTGCATGATCTTCTGTGATAAAAACGTGGTTAGAAAGCGTTGCTTGATTATACGAATTATACAGATTTTATCACTAATATATTATGTATATTTTTATCTTATTTTACTCTTCATCGTAATATACGGCTTTACACAACGATGTTATGGAGTAACCATAAAGAATTTTTTGTTAAAAAACAAGGAACAGACGTCAAACTTCGCTTATATATATACATTCCTACAAACTGAAACTAAAAAGTTAACAATTGGTTAACCAACCACACAATTTGAATAGAGGACTGGAAACCAACCGCCATAACTAGGCTACAAATGGCATTATTTTCAAATACTAAAAAAAAAATATTTTCTGCGATAGATTATCTTACATCAATAATATCTCTAAGCATTTCATAGCAGAAAACAATTCATAACGAAAATGTAATTAATATCCGGAAACAAACATCATTACCGAAAATATCCTTAGGCATAAAAACCAAATGAACATAAGCGGTAACATGCGATACATATATTATTCCACCCAATTTGGGTGCCATACGTGCTTGCTTTGATAACGGACTAATTTAAGACATGGTGTGGGAAGACATGTCTCTGTTTACGACACATTACCCACTGTAGAGACGTAGTAGATCCCTAAAGTGGGATACACACGATCAGTCCGCCGGATTTCATCAATCCTGGGCATATATAGAGCTAGAAGTAGAGCTTCTTGACGCATATAGACGCCATTGCAGTCTGTCTACCATTTTAATATTTTTCAATGTTCAAGTGGAGGCCGTAAATACATCTTATACAAATCTATAGGTAGCATTAACCCCTTCGTTGCGTTACTGTGCCATTTCAAAATATACTCCAAACACATACGTCATTACCAGTTGATGAGCTATTGTTGAACTGAACTTAACGGCTGTACACTAAACATACTCAGACACGTTCTGCTACCTCGATAGGGCATCCAACCATTGAATAATAACCTGAATGATAACCCGTCTTCAGTTCGCAATTACTACATATGTGATATTTAACTGGAACAGCTGAAATCTGCCCGATTGTTTTGTCGTGTGTAGCCACATAACCCCAGCTAATCTAATATCTTTGGTATAATAACCAATGTATGAAGTTTTTCTATCAGATTACGGCATCTAATTCCTCGCTGCGATTTCAATAGCCTCAGAAAAATGTTCAAAATATCTTGATTACGATAAACAAGAGAACATCACGTGCGGATAAGATTTGTCGCTGGCATTTATCAAGAAAATTGTTGTTAAGAAATCTCAGATGGGTCATAAAAATCTTCGATGATGTGTGACATATTTAACACGCATTGGGCCAACCTGACAGGAGTATAATCTGCGAACACTTCTTTTTAACCTTTTTTGACACATATTTCGCATGAAAGCAGTGTTGTGCCTGCTGGGGTCCAACCCTAAATGATCACGTAAAAACAGAATACACTAAGTGAATTTCGTACCGCGTGTGGTCCCATAGGATATAGGCCACGCTTATCTCAACTGTGGGGTGAATATTTTGATATCCATTATGCAAAAGGTGTCACGTATTATGTGTTTTATTTATGAGGTATTTGAGTGTTGTGTCAACGTAATTATGTTCACACGAACACGTGTCTCCCTGTGTCTCTTCATAGCATGCCCATCTTTTTGGATGCGGTTGAGGAAAATTGTTATAAATTATTGCACGTATTACGTCCATTACTGGATTGATTCATCTAATCGCATTACGGTAGCTATAATAGTCCACTTATAGACTTCTACTCTTAATGATCTATGGCGTCATAGCCGATTTCGGTTAAGGGATATTATCAAAAGATTTAATTGATAAAACAATTTTTAAGGGTTGAAATCGTTTGCCCTTTGATGTCACTTCCAAGGCTATCGAAGTTAATTATCGCAAAATTTATTATTAAAAACGAATAACCATTACGTCCATGTAAAAAATGTATTCTCAACCAAGTTGATATTCATTCACATACATACAACGTTTGGTAGCTTGTAATGAGAATCGTATAAAATGACCCTTCTTAATTAAGTAGTAAACTAGTATGTTATAACATTTTAATGGTTTAGGGATTGAACAAAAACAAATTTTGGATTTTAAATTTGAATTAATCATAATCGCTACCCATTACCCTTAATTAATGGCGTTCGCAGTAGATCTAAATAAGAATACGGTAAGATACTGCTGCCTATGTTCTGGATTTCCTCCTTAGTGATGAGTCACACGAACTGTATTTCAACTGCATCATAATTGCGAAATCTCAACACGTAATTTAAATGTACGACTGCACGCCGACGGCCGACTTCTCTAACTTCAGCTTGAATCGTATTCTACGACATTCAATGCCTATAATATTTCACCCTACTAGACAGTTCTACTAAACCGTCATTGTAACTTTCCAGAATCCTGCCAAATTGTACAACTTATAAGTAATCCGTTTGGCTCAAGTTTCGTTTACATCCGAAAAGCGTACAGATGGCGAGTTTTGGCACTAGTATGTTGTGTTGGAAAACTTCTGCTATTAATAGTTTTCACAACTACGGTCACGGCCAAATGGTACTATTATACCATTTATAAAAATATACTTCTGACAACAAGTCACTACCACCTTGCACAATATACCACATATTAATATTGGAGCATTTAATCTGCTTAACCCTTAACTATAGTCGTGGGTCCAATGGACCCAAGTTCGTTCTTTAAACTCGCGTAGGAATCGCTGTAGGCGCTGCAGCTCTGTCAGCATCCGATGGCACGCCAAAGCGCACATTGTGAGATGGACGTGTTTTGCTAGCTGCTCCAAACGTGAGTAATTGTTTACATGTGGGTCCATCGACTATAGATAGGTGTGACATATTTTATCCATTTTTGTTTTTTATTTTAGTTTCTAGTCATGGCGAATCGAAAAAGTATCTTAGTAATTCAAGAAGACATATTAGAGCAATGGTTGAACACTGATTTAGAAAGTGATGAGGAGGAAATCGGCGAAAATTCTATATCTGCACGCAATGCTATAATTTCAAATTCTGACTAAAAGCTTTCAGATAATGACGAGCTTTTTGTCAGAATTACTGATCATGAAATGTTCTGAAATAACGAAAATGTAATGAAAATGAAGTTGAAATGATCTTTATGTAAACCTTACATGACATATGTGAAAACTGTGTCCTATTCATGTTTTTAATTAGGTCAAATTGCACTAGTGTCAGTTTTTTTACGAGGAGACACTTTTAATTTTGTTTTATTTTTGTAAAACAGTATATTTTCAAACGTAAGAAAAAAGTTTTGTTTGTGGATTTTGACATTTGTTTAAGTTTTTATTGATTGTTTTTAGTTGACCTGATTTTAGATTAAGAAAATTACGACTGATATAAATAGATATTACTCTATTTAATTTTATACAACACAGCATTTGTTAAAGTTCAAATAATACTTTGAATGAAAAAAATATGATGTATATATCATACTCTCTATTTTATCACCATTACAAAATTCATGTGTCCATTGGACCCACGACTATAAAAGCGTTATTTTTTTCCACGACCATAGTTAAGGGTCAAGACAGCTGTATTTTTTTATAATGCCAAGTGACGGCACGAACAAGTCGTGCGCCTGGTGTTACAACGACACGCCTGTCCATTGCAGTTATAGTGACTCAGAGCTTTATATCGCAAAGTACTGAGGGGCACTGCTATTGCGGCCGTCATCCTCAGACATAAGTTGACAAGTCCCATGTGCCTATAATTTCACCAGCACTATCCTTCAAAACTGGAATTCAGCAATGCTCACATTACTGTTTATCGACAGAAATAGATAATATGGCAGTACTTCCCTGGTTGACCATGTCATAAGGAGCTCTACTGCTATTTAAAACTATAGTGGGACAGTATAAGGTAGTAGGGAGTCTGATGGGTAGTAATGTATTTGGTTTGTGAATAATAAAATTATTCACGAAACATTCAAACAAAAAACATCCACCAGCTCGCTTGTGCAAACAAAGATTTCTTTCTCCCTCGAACTATTTTTGTAAATATAAACATGTTTCAGTAAACAATATGTTTTTCTCGACAAATTATCGCAGCGGAACTTGCCTTCTAGACGTTTCGAACTTAGTGCTTAAAAATGTTTGCATACGAAAGATTAAGGTAGGTTTCTGCTCGAGAACCGGAATTGCAATTATTAAATAGGAACATAGACAATCGCTCTTTTAATATGATATCGTAGCGATAAGTACCCTGCACGGAAATTCACAAAACATTCGATACAAAAGGTTCCTTCATTCTTACAATGTGTTCTTTCACCGATTTGCCAAGCTTTATGGTTAGTCTAGCTTATACGAGCACAATGTGGTTATTATATGCTATTATCTTAACGTGAGCTGTGTAACTATCGTTGACTTTCTTCTATGTGGATGTGCTATAACACCATATCACTTTCTATGTGTAAAGTAAAGCGACGAGCGTGGTTATTGGTAGCAGAAATTGTTTACTTGTGCCTGAATGTCACACATGTATGTCGCCCATGTCTAGGCTTTTGCCAAATGATATCACCTCAACTGTGCGTGATGGCTGTCACAAACTTGGAACCCCGGTATAGCTATTTTGAGCTGCTTTAAGCCTAGCACCCACTGACTGATGAGACAGCACGGTTTTTAGGTGACGAATAGTGATATACTTTAAACTTATGACATTATTGTTGAAATTTCAATGACAGCGGGGGGTACAATGATAACGAGTCGGCACTCTCCGGAATGCCTCTGCAACTTTCAGGATGCTTCGGCGGTTTTTTTTATAATACTAAATGACGTGACGAACAAGTCGTGCACCTGGTGTTAAGCGTCTGTCCATAACAGTTGCAGTGCGGCTCAGAGTTTTAAATTACAAAGACCTGAGGGGTACTGCCACTGCGCCCAACACCCTGAGACATAGTTGACAAGTCTATTGGTGGGGACCTTTAATTCTATTGGTGGGGACCTTTAATTGGCTTTCTAATTTTATTTCAGTTTTTATTTTGTATAACAGCCGTTGGTTCTCCTTCAAATAAAATAAAAAAAAATAAAATAAAATAAAATAAGTCTCATGTGCCTGTAATTTCACCAGCACCCTTGCCCTTCAAAACCGGAACGCAGTAATGTTCACATTTCGGCTTGGCGGCAGAAATAGGTAAGGTGGCAGTACTTCTCAGGAAAAACTCAATCACAATCATCTCTACTGCTATTAAAACGTTTAACGTTACGTCTGATATTTGCCGTTAGTGTGCGCTTGCAAGTAGGGATGCCGAAGAACCTCTTGCCATACCGTTCCGCCAATGGTTGCCAGGCTTTACAGGTAGTGTCTGATAAACTCACTTTGACCTGATTTCTAGAAAGTTTCTTTACAACGCCAAGTCTTTTACAGTAGGCATGCAGTTCCTATGCAGTCGCGCCTATTGCATTCAAACTGCTCTCGATTGTAATTTTGCAATTATCATGCAGTCCGAATGCAACTCGTTGATTCTATCCTTAGGTTCAATTTACATTTCGACTCATCCGTAGAACAAAGGTCTATGTGGAAGACTACTTGTTCTCAGGACATAGTTCGTTTTTCTTCGCTATGGATGTCAGAGCGACCGTTGTTCGATTCTATATTTCCGAAACGAAATAATACATATAAATTCTCAATACAGCTTTAGATAGGACTTACTTTGAATAACGAAATTATTCTCGTAACGTACTTATTCTCTTTTCGCTATATAATCACATCGGACTTTGTTCTTCGGATGAGTCGATTTGGTATGGTACTTTATGTCAATTGTGTAATACAATCCAGGAGGTCTAATCCCGTTTTCCGTCTGACATCCACCCGAAACAATTACTGTCAAATAAGTTATATTCGACCACATTAAAAGACCCATA
Organism: Hyposmocoma kahamanoa; assembly: GCF_003589595.1. Taxonomy (NCBI): domain Eukaryota; kingdom Metazoa; phylum Arthropoda; class Insecta; order Lepidoptera; family Cosmopterigidae; genus Hyposmocoma; species Hyposmocoma kahamanoa. Next base: position 13,389,285 of record NW_020653731.1, on the reverse strand, counting down.
ATGCGGATGAAGCTTCATATTTGACATTGTCTTTAGTACCCCTAGATACCATTCGAATGTCGATCGACCAAACGAAGACCTACGCGCGGTTGTTGCTGTTTTTTGCGATTAAATTACTTTTTTCTTTCGAACACTTTTAACGACGACGTCCTATTGTTGGTTAGTCAATGGTGTTACCAATAGTTTAATTGAATTTCGGAGAAAAATATTGACAAATAATTGTTTTTGTTTCTTGACATTATTTTATTCTACATCGAATTTAGCTAGAGTATAGATACGAGTCGAAAAACTGGTCGAATGTCTTCTGGGGAATTCTCGCGCAATATCGGGAATGCATGCAATGCAGTGAATAGACTTAAATAGATCGCTCTGAACGGTAATAACTCTGTGCAGCACGGGGGTGGTAGTCTTACAGATCTAAAAAGTGTCGAATAGAACAACAAAAATTGAAAAGTTTATTTTTGATAAATTTATTATGTTTTGTAAAAAGTCATGGAACAAAAGTTGCTGTTAATGATGTTAGTATTTTGAAAATAACCCTGTATAATCTCGGTAATCAATTATCACATGCCGTTATTTGATGCTTTCTTTTTAATGAATGGTTATAAACCGCTGTGATCTCGAAACTTAAAACCAAACACTGTGTTATATGTAATGCATAATGCAGAACGATTGGCGGTATTACAAAGAATATGTGCTTACCTTGGATAAACTCGACACTATTATTAGACGGCTCGAGTTCGAATCCCCGCTGTACCATTATTGTGTAATTGTGATGGTTGTAAACTGTTGATCTTATGAATGTTTGTTTATTTTACAACACGTGTGCAGTAATGGGACGTTGAATCTCAACATTTTCTACAATGTACATGATCTTAGGTAACAGAAATTAGTGCATTCTATACATTGACTTACAAATAAATGGACGACGGGTCTAATACAAAAACCACGAAAAAAATGTCCCAAGTCAACCTATTCGAAATTTAAATTGTTATGTCATCGCAGTATCGCGCTGTCCGTAGAACAAATGAAGACTAAAGCCGAGTGTCGCGCTCTGTATACGATTTTAGCGCCTTACAAGTGCGGACACTTTTTAGCGCGGACCCGACGTCCATATAATTGTAAGTCAATGATTCTATAGTTTTTTTTATGATACCTGCCAGGTGACGGGACGAACATGTCGTGCGCCTGGCGGTAAGCAACATGTCAGTCCATAGCAGATGCAGTGCCACTCAGAGCTTTAAATCGCAAAGATGTGGGGGGCTCTGCCACTGCGCCCATCACCCTGAGACATCATTTGATGTATTGTGTATATTATGTAGCACCCTTTCCATTCAAAACAGTAATGCTGACATTACTGCTTGGCGGCAGAAATAGGTAAGGCAGTACTTCTCTGGACGAACTCTTTCACAAGGAGCTCTGTTACTGCTGCTAATCGTGAAGAAATGTGTAGTGCAGGACTGTGTAGGTTCATAAATAATGTTAGAATAGTACATAAAAAATACTCCCAAGTCGAGAGGAATAAGCCCATAAAATATGCTCAATACTCTAGAGGTAACGAGTGTCCAACAATGAGACTTACACGTTTTGGTGTAACTAAAAGATTCAGTACCTTGTAACATTAATACCAGTAGCATGATCCCAGACTTCCGCGTAGTGCGTAGTGGTGTACTGAAGGGAGTAATATCTGGCATAAGCTCGAAGTGTGTCACGCGAGCTAATCCTGACGCCTCGAGAACGTACCGCATCGATTCGGAGCTCGGAAGGTGGAGTTGGAGGTTCTGAAAGGGGAGGATTTTGGCTTCATTTACGTGACTTTGAAGTTGTACTACGCCAATTTTCTGATGGTAGCACTGTATTTGGTTTGAGAACAATTCAATTATTCAGGAAAATTTTAAAAAATACTGCGCCCATCACCCTGGGATATAAGTTGACAAGTCCCATATACGTGTTGTGTTCCACGAAACACTCTTCACAATAGGGTCTCTATATTAGAATTACTTTTGCATACTTTCACATGTAATACTTTAAATCTAATTTTAATACTCGAGCACCCGTGGGATGTAAGCCGACCCGTTACAATGAATGTGAACTTTCTTCAATAAGCTAATTTTGCGACACGCATCGGCTTACTTTAGACGGAAATGCGGATGTCGACTGTGAACTGGCAATCGGTACTATATAATTTTGACAACTTTACAGGATGAAAAAAAAAATATTTGCGCCATTTATATAGCGTCTGGTTTATTAAATAAAAATACATAAAATAAATTTTCCCTAAAAATTTCCACTATTTGAACTATTCGGAATATTACCCAACAGAACGTTAGACAAAAATAGAGGAGTGCTGGGATCAATTCCCTGTAGAACCAAGTTGGGAAATTACCTTTTTTAAATTAGTTCTAGAATTTACTAGTATGAGATCAAATAATTGGTATTATACTAATAATAGTTAGCCTGTATATCCCCACTGCTGGGCATAAGCTTCCTCCCACGAGGTGTTCCCACGCGGGCCCGATGCGGTTTGGTAACTTTACACACATCATTAAATTACCGTACCATTTTCTGCCGCCAAGCAGTAATGCGAATACGGCGGTCCGATTTTTAAGGACAACGATGCTTTTGAAATTACAGCAACATGTGACTTGTCAACTTATGTCTCAGGCTGACGGGCGCAGTGGCAGTGCCTACAAGATCTTTGCGATTTAAAGATCTGAGTGGCACTACAATTGTTACAGATAGGCGTATTGCGGTAACTGGCGGCACTTGTTCGTTCCGTCACTTGGTATTTATTATAAAAGATATTGCTATTCAATTATATATTGCGAAATCACTCCACTACTTTGTTATAATTATTAATAATACTGAGATGAGGCTGGATTCGAACCAATGTCTATCAGTAAACCGTGCCAGACGCTATGCCAACGGAACAAACCAGCGGCGGTACGAATTTTTCTATGTGCTTATTGCAGATCTTTATTTTGGTCTGTTAACGACTTCTTTGCCATATCTGTGACGTATAAATTAGTTTTATCATGCATTTGCCCGAATAAGACGCAATTTATATAAAAATGGAATATTGAATTATGCAACGTATACCTATAATCACACATTGAACTTTACCACAACATAGATGACCATAAAGTTAATGCACAGAGAGGGTTCTATCGCCAGTAACTTACATGCGGAACGGTCAAAACTATCTTAACGTAGGTATTAAACATAGTATGATGCGGCCACGCAGGCGTGTCTAATTACTGTTAAGTTAACGGACACTTGCGTAGTAAGGTTTATTTATTATGTAAATTTTCGCTTGCATTCAATTTTTAACCGATTTAAAAAAGTCTTAAATGAAACATTTGGTCGGATCTACATCGCGAATATTGTGCATGGAGCCATGGGAACTGTCTGAAGGCTCGAATTGGTATGCTTGAAAAAACGTAATTTGGTTCCGAATAATCTCAGTACAGGGTATTAAAAAGTTGTATGTACACTACCCATTATGTCGGTGTTCTTATGTTTACTTATTTATTGTTTAGTTCTGTATTGTTCTCAGTGGCTCACTCGCCCGGGCTTGCTGAAAATCAGCGCCACGAAACGGTTTAAAAAAAAAGCCTTTTGTGACTAGAGCTGAGCAAGTCCCTAGTGCACCAGTCGCGACACGCATGACGGTGAATTAGGTACTGCATTATGAATTGTTTTAATTCAGTAATCAGTATCAATTGTTTTAATGTATATTTTTTTATTCTTTTATTATTATTATATGATTTTCTTTTTTGAATTTTTATTATTAGTGTTCCTCTGTTATTTTGTTTATATGCGTGTAAAACCGATCCTTCAAATCATTTATCCCCTAGTTTGCCACCCTCAGAGGTGGAATACTTTCTTCAAATTTAAATGGGACTACTACTTAGGTACCCTCTTTCCAACAAAAAAAATCACCAAAATCGGTCCACAAATGCCGGGAGTAATTAAATTTCCAATGTGGCATATAGCAGCTTCAGGGCCCTTTACCTTGATTATGGCTGGCTGTCTTCGATCCTGAGGCCCACACTAGGGAAACTTTGTATCGCGGGTGGCACACACACAAAGACAACCAGAAATTACACCTAAGCTTACGAGAGAAATAGATGTAGGCCATACAAATATCTCTCCCGGCCCGGGAAACGAACTCGTTCGGCCACGGAAGCAGTTCCTGAAAAAATAGCTTCATTTCATATGTACTTAACAAAAACCTAATAATTACGACACTATACGTTACTTAATAGCAGTAGGGCTCCTTGTGAAAGAGTTCGTCCAGGAAAGTACTGCCACCTATTTCTGCCGCCAAGCAGTAATATGAGCATTATTGCCCTCCAGTTTTGAAGAGTTAAGGGTGTTGGTGAAATTACAGGCACACAGGAGTTGTCAACTTATGTCTCAGGGTGACGGGCGCAGTGGCAGTGCCCCTAAGATCTTTGCAATTTAAAACTCGTAAGTAGCATTGTAACTGTTACGGACAGGTTCGTCCCGTTACTTGGTATTATAAAAAATAAAAGTGCATATTGCCTATAGGCCACGCCAAAACCATCAGACGCCGCCGCCATTTTACAATCGGCGCACACGCCTAGTTGGTACAGTACAATGAAAAGCAACGGTTAAATCTCTTAACATTACATTCTTCTCAGTTTATGACGTAATAACTAACGACAAGAATTTTTTAATATCCCTTTATCGAATAATGTTTTAATATGCGTTTTAATGAAATTCTGAACATGTACTTTCGCTTTAAGGCACTTTATTAATAAATCCGTCTCAAGTGCCGGATCGAAATTGCGGTCTTGCTTAAAACAACTACAAGGGTTGAAAGCCCTGCGGGAGAACGGACGGTTCGCATACCTGTGGCGGTATGTATCTATGACTTCAATTTCTAAGTTACGCACATGTGTAACTTTTTAAACCGACTTCAAAAAAAGGAGGTTTTCAATTCGACGGTTTTTTTATGTATGAGACGCGATAGCTTCGGTATTTGTGAACCGGTTTTGAAGATTCTTTTTTGTTGCAAAGAGGGAACCTCAGTTTTGGTCCCGTTTAAATTTGAAGAAAATATTTCATCTCTAAGTGTGGCAAACTGAACCTGAAACTGAGGGTGAAACTGTATCCTGTTTCGCGCACTGGAAAGTAACCGATTTCAATAAAACTTCGCAAATAGATGTAATTCCAAGAACTTTTGAAGTCGGTTTATTTTTTTATAAAAAAGTTACAATTATTGTTGAGGTGCTATACATTGTTGAGGATCATCAGCTCAGCCATCGGGTCACCATAACATTTTATTTTTATTGGAATTACAATTCTCAAAAAATCTATTTATGCCTAGTTTTATTGAAATCGGTTCGCGAAGAGTGGAGTCCGATAAACCGGATTCATCCGCTAATTTGCAACCCTTATAGGTGGAATATTTTCTTAAACTTGAATGAGACCAATACTGAAGTGGCCTTTTGCCAACAAAAAAAGAACCGCGGAAAGTGCGTGAAATAGCTTCACGAGATTGGTCGTCATTCGAATTTCAATCGTGATAGTGGATGGTCGGTACCCCCGGCTGGAAAACAGTGTTAGATACTACGTCATTGGTTAGTGTAGACGACACTTTAGAAAATGACGTTGTTAGTGTAGTGTGCAATCCTGCATACGACTTTAATAAAAATGAAGCAAACGAGGGTAGATTCTCGCCGACGCCGCTGCGCCCGCTGCGGTACTTAGTGATCGGGCTTGGCGCGCAGTTTCCATTGAGTCACCGCCTCGGAATCTCATGATTAAGGACCACGAATTGGTTCGAAACAAGTCGAGCAAAAATTCGACTTAAATACGTGAGTTGTCCGTTATTTTTAGTTAACATGTCTGAGTCTCACGGTGGTTTTCTATTTAAAAAAAAAGAACCATCGAAATTGGTTCACAAATGTCGAATTGCGTAACGTCACAAAAAAACAATCGAATACAGAATCTTCTCCTTTTTTTGAAGTTGGTTAACAATCTATGGTAGTGACCCGATAAGCTCTTGCAGTTTTTTTTTAAATAATACCAAGTGCTGGGACGAACAACTCCGTACGCTTCATTCTTTAAATCGCAAATATCCGAGGGGCACTGCCACTGTCACCCTGAGACACAAGTTGACAAGTCCTATGTGCCTGTAATTTCACCCTTACCCTTCTAAACCGTTACGCAGTAATGCTCACATTACTGCTTGGCGGCAGCAATAGATAAGGTGGCAGTACTTCCCTGGACGAAGTCGGTTGTGTCGTTATGATTCAAATTAATATAATGTGTACAAATGTTTATTTACAAAGGGCAACATCTAGATTTTCTTACTTATTCTTTTCAGGGAAGTCTGTTTTGCGAAAGAGCAGTAGAATTTAATCATTGTCACGATTTCAAGTGTACTTTGCTTACCTTTGAAATAAAGATATATTTCAATTTGTAAATATTCTGATCGTAACCGACATTTACTGAAGTAAATCAGATAATGATACACCTGTCTAGCATAACTGACATATTTCATCGCATCATTAACTGGTTTAATGAGCTTCATGTACGCTTCGCTGGGCGTATATTTACGTAATTTACTTAAAGAAATCTTTTTAATATTAATTTATAATAATAATACACAATTTTTAAACGGCTTCAGTAAAAAGGCGGAAGTTCTCAATTTGACAGCATTTTTTTATATGTATGTTACTCGATTACTCCGGCTACACAAATATGTAGCGATTTTAATGATTCTTTTTTGTTGGAAATAGGGTATTTCGGTAGGGCTGCCACGACAGGGCGCCACTTGCGCGAGAGTGACATATGTGCCGGGATCTCTATGTGAGAATACAAGTATCTCGCGCTTTATGTCACTCTCGCGCAAGACGCGCCCTCTGCTAGCCCTACAGTATTGGTCCCATTTAAATTTGAAGAAAATGTTCTACCTCTAAGGGTGGCAAACTAGGGGATGAATCCGGTTTCGCGCACTTTCCGGGAACCGTTTTCCATAAATCTTGGCAAACAGATGTAATTCCAAGAACTTTTGAGGTCAGTTGTTTTTCACTTGAAACAAAAAAAAAACAGTGTTTTTTGAAAGTAAATGGTCTTGCTCTTGATCACTACGTTTAATTAATCTTTTAGGACCTAAAGCTATCATTTTTTGCACTCCAAAACAGCATAATAAGGCATTTTTTAGGATTTTAGAGAATTTGCACGAAAGAATGACACAACCATACCATACAACGCGAAAATGGCAGACTGAGCTCAGACAGGTCTTTCGAGACCTACAGTTGGCACGCTTTAGACGCTAACTAACCACTTCTACTATATTTATTGTTATGTGGCTTAAATGCCTTCACCAGATGCTTGTCTCGTTGGATATATTTACGTGCTCGGAACCTAAATTTATAGTTACCGCGAAACGCTATCTTGAAACATTGACAAGAGGCAACATTATTTTGTGACTCGAACATATATTCCATTCTTTCTAATGTACTTGCAATGTACAGTCATCAAAAGCATCTAGAGATCAGGCACGTATTTGCCAATTACAGAAAATCAGGTTCTTTAATTAATTCTTTTTTTAACATCATTGGTTTTACTGTCTCCGTGGCCGAATGGTTACCATGCCGGACTGCCACGCTGAGGTCCCAAGTTATGGCCTACATTTATTTCTCTCGTAAAAACTTATGAGAGAAATAAATGTAGGTAAATAAAATGTAAATGTAAAAAAAAAGGTAAATGCATATGTAAGTAAATAAATGTATTACACCCATTGTGGTTGTCTATGTGTGTCTCCATGGCACCCGCGACACAGGGTTTCCCTAGTGCGGGACTGTGTTGAGTGTGTGCGTTATTATTATTAATAAGTTTAAAAATCGAGAGTTACGAGTACTTAAGCGTCAAGTTTTATAGCGCACAGAAATTTCTAGACGATATTAACATAGTAATTAACTAAGATAACATGTTATAAATAATTTTATTTTTGTGGTATTGTAATGTGATTTTTATTATTATGACATTTAAATAATATTGTACAACTACTAAGTAATGTAATAATATAATTTATTTGACGTAAGGCTGCTGGTGCAATTGCAAGTTCATGGGACTTGTCAACTTATGTCTCAGGGTGACGGGCGCAGTGGCAGTGTTCCTTAAAAGTTTGCGATTTTCGAAGCTCTGAGTTGCGTTGCAACGATTATGGACAGGCGTGTCGCTTACCACCAGGCGCATGACTTGTTCGTCCCGTCAAAAAGTCTGTTTTATTAAAAAATGTTTAAATTATTGTATTTGTAGAATACTTGTCATCGCTGGAGTCCGAGTTAATAGTCTGATGACAGCGCTACAGCTGCAACCGGTTTCTAAAGACAGCCCTGGTTATTTATATTTATACTGATATTTTGTCAATCGGTTGGAAACCATAGCTATAGTCAGTTTTTTTGAAGATGGAGTAAAATGACATTTTCAGGGTTGACGCTTTATATAAAATTTTAAATAATCACGTAGTTGATGTCTGCAATTTTATCGATAAATTCTAAAAGTAGGTAAAATTTTGCTAAAAATTGGAATTGTGAATATTACGACGTTCTAATGACTACTAATTGCGTTATTGTATTATTTATTCTTATTTTGACAGTTGATCTATTAGTATTAAACCTCACATTTTAATATCGACTGACGGGTTTGAATACGTATATTAAATTCAAATGAAAAACATTCAAATATGTCTCCTATAAGTAGGTTTTGTTATACACGTACTGCTAAATTTAGTGCAAAAATTGACAATTCAAAGAACCTGTATCCAGCAGTTGGATGAATAAATAGGCCGATGATGATTCAGAAGAAACAAGTTCGGCTATTTATTTCATAAGCGTAACCAACAGTCAGTCGATAGTCGATACAATAATTATCGACTGCAATCACTAGCTGCTTGCAGCAGGTAACACTTTTGCGCAATTTACTCTATCTCCAAAAAAGACAGACTTTACATCGATTTAACACATTGGGCGAGTAGTCCACGTAAAGCTTGTATAGTATAGTATAGTCTAGAAATTGCAATAATTATTTATTGAATATCATGATGATTTTACTACCATGATATTTATATATTATATTTTTTGCGAAAATATCCTACATTTTTTTTTTATATTTATGGATATAAAAATCGAACATAAAGAAAAACTTGTACAATCTGACTTGACTGTGACGGTGTGACCTCTTTACACCGTCATCCCACCTTTTTAATAATAATAATAATAATAAAGAACTTTATTTATCTACATTTACAAAACAGTTTAGTCGTAAATAACATCACTTATAGATACTGTGTAGATAAAAAGGATAGAGTCTCAGCTTAAGCTGTTTTTCAGACCCTACCTTTTTGAAACTCGCTACATTTTAATCATAGTATTTGTCTGACGCGTCTCGAGTAGCTCCAAAAGATATCACAAGATAATAAATATATATATATACTCACTTAAAGTTATAATAAATCTATTGTCCTTATAGTACCTGAGATAGATAAAATATTCCACCTAAAAATACTCAAATTTGGGGTTTAGGTAGAGATGAACAGCACCCACACGTAAAAATATAATTACAAACTACATCCAATTACTTTCTGATCTTTTATCGCCTTCCTCCGGTTCCTGGCTACTCGTATTTAAATTTTGAATTGTTCCATAGTTCTTTTGCCTCGCATTCTGATTTTGTAATGTTCCACCGTCTCTCCCTGCTCGGTCGCGGCAGCGTACGGACATGTTACAATTCAACCGCGTCTAATTTTGATTCCTTTACTAAGTTCATAATCATTACTAATCTAAGTCATGTGCCAATTTTAATAAGTTTATAACCACTACAGCCTTTATCATGTACCTATGAATGCGTACCTATAATTCAGTATAACTCGGCCCTTTTAAGGCTTCTTTGTTCCCTTTTCTTCTCCTTGACCGACTTCAAATAAATTTGTAAACCTGAGTTTGTGAGTTTTCTGTTTTACTGCCGTGAACCTGGTCCCGGCTTGTTAGGGTTACAACAGCTTTTAGCCAACTGAGCTACAGGCCGAGTGAACAGATATTGGTGGCGGGTTCAAGCGGCTTTTTTTGCCGTCAGCGCACCTGTGAATAATTTATGAGTACAGTCAGATCAAAGGAAGTTTTCGTTGTGTTTGATCTTTGTATCAATAATAATAGTGCAGAAACTATTAGCAAACATCTTGAAATCTAAAGCTGAAGTTTATGCAACGAATATTTTTTATTTATTAAAACTTTAAGAGTCTGTACAACCTCAAATGGCTTTGGGGAATCAGCCACACACAAGCAAAACAGTGAAAGTGTTGAATCAATTTCTTTGGAAAAAATGTGTAGTAAAATTGAGGATATATACTGATTACTATACGGTGTGAAAACATTATTTCTAAAAATTTTCCTCACAAATTATCCTCGAAAATTTTCACAAGGAAAAACACAAACCTACCTCGAGCTTTTACAACAAAACATATATTCATTAGGTACTTTACATATACCAACGTTTTTTATATCAACTGAACTAACTAGAACACGTATACTATACGATATACATTTTTCAAATGGTTTTAATTTCGTTTGTAAAAAAATAAATTATGAAATAAAGTCAACGCCTTGCCGCTCGACCTAAGCAAAATTAACCGTATTCGTACGGGAAGCATTTGAATTCGAGCTATGGTAGTAGACTCTTTATGGACACAGAGTAGTACAAATGGCAGGGTTAATGCCATTAGGTATTCGCTACCAGTTAACCAGAGAGCTGAATTCGGAATAAATCACAAAGGTGCATAACATGACAAATAAAAAGATGTGTTGATCAAAATTTATAAATGTATCTATGATACATTTACACACACTACATAAAACATACCTACTTGACATATGAATATTGACTTCGATTAAACAAAAATGGCGAACTAAGCACGTTTTTTGTATTAACAAAACAAACTTTGCTTAAGTCTAAGCAAGAAATTAAATTAATCATTGTGTTTGCTTTGCAATTGCTTGCCTAAACTTAGACAAAGTTCCTTTTGTAAATACGAAGAACATGCTTAGCTCGTCTCTTTTGCTTAGTCTGAATCAAAGTTCGTTTTATAATTATTCTCAAGCTAAAATTCTTTCACTAATAATTCGCCTATTGTAATTTCATTTGGTATTAAGCAAAGATACGACAGACGAATGAATAACAAGGTTTAAAACACAGCCCATACCTTTGCCGTACGCATTAGGAAGGAGGAAGCACGGCGTTTCATGGGAATGGGTGACAAATCAATAACATAAGGATGGAGCGTTTCGACCTTTTTAGTCGAGAGAAGTTGGAAACGGTGAGCGTGGAACTAAATAGAAGTGTGTAATCGGCACGGGTCTCCTTTAAGGAGAGGGGTCTAGATAGGGTCGGAGTAAGTAGAATTTATGCAACAGACAGAAGCTAGAAGAAGTACTTGGGTTGTTGTGTTGATGATCGTGGTGACCACAATCTTAAGTAAGATTTTATAAGAGAGATTAAGAGATTTAACAAGCGAGAAATGTTCTCTTCAGAATGAAGACGCTGCTCTGTAACAGACGCCTTAACATCGGTCTCAGCGCTCTACTGGCTCATTGTTACATCTTCTTTATTCTCTACGGAGCAGAAGCTTGGACACTCATAGAATCTATGTGCAAAAAAGTGTAAGCCTTCGAAATGTGGGTGTATAGGAGAATGTTGAGAGTATAGTGGAGAGAGAAAGTCACGAACGAACGAAGGAAACTGGAGTATTTGGGTCATATACTGAGAAACTCAACGTACGACCTATTACAATTAATAACCCAAGGCAAAATACAAGGAAAGAGGAAGAAGGAGAATATCCTGGCTCAGAAATTTGCGCCATTTGTTCAATAGGGGCACCCGATCATTATTCAGAGCTGCAGTGTCCAAAGTTCAGATTACCATCATGATCGCCGACCTTCATTAGAAGGTGGCACATGAAGAAGCCGAAGGAGAAATTGTTCAGGCGACCGTCCAACGTCCGTCCGAAACAATTACTGTCAAATAAATAATACCCGACCAAATTAATAGACAATGCCAAGTGTGAAGCTTCATTCGTATCATGCTTCTTTTAATTTGGTCGACTATTACTTTTTTGACAGTACTTGCTTCGGAGCGAGATGACCTCGAGACAGATCATCTGCTAGATGGTCGGTCGATATCGTCGGAGTGGCCGGAAGACTGAATAAGACTCGCCCAGGACCGATTGAGCTGGCGTGCAAACGATGAGGCCTATATTACAGCAGTGGGTGTTAACGGGTCGAGACTATGATTGTTTCAGACAGATGTTGGACGGAAAACGAAAGTAGATCTCATGCAGGTCGATTCAGAACCTTACGATAACTCTGTTGTCGATCGATTCGATTAGATATCGTACCATTTGTTTTCATTTTTATTCACAATAACCGAATCGCACGTCAAACTGTCGTATTCGAAACCGAACCGAAATGACGTCACACCCGTACGATTACTCGTACTTCTCGACCGGCAAAGGATACAAACGTTATTCAGAACACAGTTATCGAATGAAAGTTACCGAACGTCCTGTTGTTTACAAAGCAAGAATGTAATATGGAACTCTTTTATTATTTGAAATAAAAACTGGATTTTGTTCAATTTTATTAATTTATTATAATGCGAGACTTCCTTTTATTTAAAAATGTAAATGAAAGCATTTTATTTTTCTTCTAATCTATATTCGCCGACTAACTCCGGAAACGTAGTTGGATATCGATATCGCATCCGAATCCGAATCGAACGTTTTAACTCGAATGTTCTGAATAGCTCGGAAAGCGGCCTTCGATTCGAGAACTATATCCAACAGAACGATTCGGTTAAGATATCGAAGAGTTCTGAATCGGGGTTCTGGATAGTTTGTGCGGTGCGATTAAAACGATGGCTCACCTGTCATCGTGTCCCGCATCGTGTCCATACCACTTGCATGCTTGAGGATTAAATGGCGGCTACTAATGACGCGGTCGGCGTGGATGAGTTCTCGGCCACAATAGTGTAGTGTATGCTATCGATACGATAAGAAGGCTCGCCTAATGCGGGTTGAGGACTGCAAACATTTTTCAAACACTGAATATTTATCGACGTACAGGTTTCATCACGATGTTTTGCTTCATCGTTAGTGAGAGATATTGCTATTAAACATTCACAATCTAATATAATCAAAATTAAAAAGACAATAAAAGGTTATAAAAATAATTCTAATTATACGTACTACATTGTTTATTAATGTCTAAACCGATTGATTATCATAACAATGCCGACTATAGGGGCAACCTAACCTGCCAGCTATCATAGCCAGGACGATATTGGACGATTCAATTGAGATAAAACCGTTGTTTAACTAGGCTACCACTGCTAATTTTGCTTAGGATTAATCCTATAGAAAATATTCCAGTCTGAACGTTAAACTGACCTTCAAGACTTCTTTATCGTATCAATAGCGTACACTATAATGCTTGCCGTCGTTGTGAAAGGATTTGCCAATCGGCGTAAGGTATTCGCCGATTTTCGCCCAGAGTACGCCAGGCGTAAGGGAGAATAGGATCCTTCCGTGTAACCAATTTCAAGTTACACTGTTGAGAGCCTTTTCCCAAGGGCAAAATAAATCAAACGGATATCCTGTGTCGTTAAGGGAAAACAAAACTCCTCGCTCAGAAATTTTTAGTTCCACGTCGTCGAAGTTTCCGGTGACCAGAAGGTTGATAGCTACGTCTATTAATAAGTTTATCCATCCAAAGTTTTCCACGTTGCCGGCTTCAGTGAGCGTCTCATTGCAACTTTCAACCTTCGAATTTTTCTTCTATATTAATTACATTTAGTACACATTGACTTACACACATCAAAAAAAGTTTGCGATCACTTCGAAAAACTGAAATCTTTTTTGTTACTGTAGATTATATTATGATTTTTTCTTCTTTTTAGATTCTTTATTTCAAAATAAATTAGAACATAAAACAATGACCCCGTTCAATTGTTTTTTCATATAAAAAGGCTTTCAGTCCTAGCTTACGCTCATTCAGAAATCTGATTTAGTCAATTATAAGCGATTCAAGATATTTTTCGCGGAAAGTTGTGATTGAAAAAATGCCAAGAGGATTATCAGAGGTTTTACGAGCTAGAATAGTAACTTTGAGGGAAGAAGGATACACCACGAGAGTAATAGCACGCAGACTTGCTATATCCCAATCCTGTGTCGTGGCTACGTTGCAGAGGTATCACGGAATGGGGAATTTAGCTGACCGACCCCGCAGCGGTCGCCCAATTGTTTTGACAGCTGCCCAAAAGCGCTATATTAGATTGCTGGCAGCCCGTGATCCAACAATCAACGCCACTAAAATAAAAGCAGAAGTCAGGGCCGCCTCTGGGCTTGAAGTTAGCACGCAGACCGTTCGCAATTGCTTGCACCAGGCTGAATTACGAGCACGGAGGTCTTGGCGAGCTCCGCTCAATTCCCGGCAACGTCAACAACGAAGATTGCAGTGGGCTAGACTTCGGCAAAATGAAGAAGGTGAGGACGAAAACATTTGGCAAAACTGTCTCTTCGTTGTCGAATCCCGAATCAGCACTCATCCAGATAACCGACGTGTCCGTGTCTGGAGAAGACCAGGCGACCGTGAAAGACAAAGAACTGCCACTGGAACAGTTCAGCAAGGCGAAAAATCGGTGTCCTTTTGGGGTGGCATTATGATTGGAGCTAGAACGCTTTTGATCCCGTATCGGGGCTTCATGACAGCAGACATGTACAAAGCAGTTGCTATTGATGATATCGTCAGACCATTCCGAGTAAACCATGGGCACCAATTTGTACTGGTCGATGATATTGCGCCCGCACATCGAGCTCAACGAGTCAATGCTGCTCTTCAAGAATACGATATCACACGATTAGACTGGCCTGCCGGCTCGCCCGACTTAAACCCAATAGAGCACGCGTGGGATGCTCTTAAACGAGCAGTATGGAACCGTGAGCCACGTCCCCAGACAGTTCCAGAGCTCAGGGAAGCCGCTATTGAAGAATGGGATAGGTTACCCCAGGAAATGCTGGATAACTTGATCCTCAGCATGCCCAGGAGGATCTTCGCATGTATTCGAGCCAGGGGAGGAGTTATTTTATATTGAATTCACACCTTTTAATAATAAATTGTTGTTTAAGTTTAATTAAACAGTCTTTTTCTTTCTATGAAATTTCTACCACTATTACATTATGATTAATGGCTCAATTTTTTAAAATAAATAATAAAAAATAGTTTTATATTTTAATTTCAAACAGGGTATTCCTATTTAAAGAAAGCATACAACATAGATTTTTTCTTGATAAAGTTAAATTTAAAGAATTATAGGAGCTTATGCTATTGATCGCAAACTTTTTTTGATGTGTGTATAATTATATGGACGTCGGGTCCGCGCTAAAAAGTGTCCGAACTTATAGGGCATTAAAATCGTATACAGAGCGTCATTCACTCTTTAGTCATCGTTTGTTCGACTGACAGCGAAGCAAGCAAAGTTAGACAATACTGCGATGACATTACAATTTAAATTCAACGTTTTAGCTTTTTCATATTCCTTTACATGTCACTACGTTTAAATAGGTTGACTTGGGACATTTTTTTCGTGGCTTTTGTATTAGACCCGTCGTCCATTTATTTGTAAGTCAATGGCTTTCTACAATAATGTCTACCTTTAGAACACGTAGAGAGAGAAAAACTGATTATTAATTTTAAACGTTTATTTTAAATAAGGAACTTAAAATAGTTAAAAAACTTTTCGCTTAAACTCTTTTTAGTTTGAAGCTTACAAAATCGCTTAGAAAAAGTTTTAAGCGCATAGGCTACGTTAATAAGCGCTTGCAACATCGTATTGACAGCGTAAAGCGAGAATATGAAAGTGAGTTTATTTGTAAAACACGAGTTTTATTTTATTTACAACATGGTTATTCACATTGACAAATTAATTTGTTTAGGAAACATGGATGGCGGTACTTGAAACTTAGGCACGTTGTAAAATTAAAATTGTTGAGTATTGAACTGAGCAACGCTTGTTTTCGCTTAAAATGATAAGCGTGCTTATATTAAAAAGCAAACTTTTTTATGAGCTATTCGTTTTTACGCCCGCCTCTACACGCAATTCACCAGGATGACTGTTTATAAAAACGAGGCGTGTCTGTTACGCCGAGCCGACAATTGGTATACCCGGTGCCCGATGTTGTCGCGTGATAATTCTAACCTATGGAATGCTCTGTGTCTAATTCAGAGTAAAATTTAGTATATTTTAATACAATTGTGTAATAAGCAAAATAAAAAATATTAGCGCCTCTATTCTTGAAAAGCACCGATATGTATAAGTACGCGTTGATGTTTACGAATGGCTTTTTTCTTTCTTTTTTTCTGGCTGTTCGCGGTTAGCATTTCAGCCAACGACTATATTTTTTTCTATCTAACGAAGAGTGAAAGAGCTAACAATGTTAATGAAATTTTATTACTCCAATTAATCCTAACGAGATAAAATTTAAATTTTTACCAAGTGTCAGAGAATGCATAGAAAACGACATTACATTAATTAACTCACACAATCTACGTAATAAAAACAATTTTACAACATCGTTTACAATAGATTCAATTCCTAAGTAATCATTTTGTGGAATTCTTGGACTAATCAGCAAGAAACTTTGGTTTGCTGCAATGATTTATTAAAAAGTCATAGATTGGTTATTATCAGGGGTAATTTTCAGGTTAGTTTTTTAAACCTAATATCGGTGGCAATTTTTAATTATAAATTACAAGACATTTACAGAATTGTCACTGCTACTTTGGAAGCAGAACAGCTGATTTTATACGCTTTTGCAAGGAGCTCTACTGCTACCGAACCTAGGATGCAAGTGAAATTACAGGCTTGGTGTACTTGACTTCGTAAAAAAAGCTAATAAAAACATAAATCTGTGCGTGGGCGATGCCACTCAGAAAATATTTTTATCAGAAATTCTAAAAATATGCGGCCTAGCTAAGATAAACACACTGTAAACATGAAGCTTTTAACTTTTGAAGATGATATTTTTGTTTAACACTTTAGTGTTTTTGAATTTTTATTGAATTGATATTCAGTTATTTTACTTTAATGTTATTTGAATTGGTTCGAAATGAACCACGTATGACGAGTATCCAAAATTATGTTACACATTTTACTTTTTCAAAACAGCTGTGTCTAGCGGTAGCAAATGATGAATACTTGCAGATCGTAAGCCGATGTAGACGTTACTAATGCCGCGATGCCTGATGTTTACCGTCCAGGATGTTTTTTTATTATACCAAGTGATGGGACGAACAAGTCGTGCGCCTGGTGTTAAGCGACAAAAATTTGAAATCGCAAATATCTGAGGGACACTGCGTCTGCGCCTGTCACCTTGAGACATAAGTTGACAAGTCTCATGTGCTTGTAATTTCATGACAGTACTTCTCTGAACGAACTCTTTCACAGAGAAAATATATGCTAGAAGACGTAATTATTTGTTTTTTTTTAATATTTGCACATTTGACCTCCCGTCTCAACTGACGGAAAGTGACGACGAGGTCGAGAATAGAGCGTGCACACCTAATGAAGCCTACTCCCTTTCGCCTCGAAAAGGCCT
>NW_020653731.1:13355631-13366602 GCF_003589595.1 Hyposmocoma kahamanoa | reverse complement strand
GAATTGAATGTCGTTTTGTAAAACACAACGAACTAACATTAACCTAGTCAATGCAGTTAAATGATGAAGTATCTAACACAATGCACAATAAACACAATATATGGTAACAAAAACAATGGATGTCAGCTTTCGCCTTAGAAGAAACAATGAGTTCGGACTAAATTCGCTGTTCAGCAGTTTAGTTCCATGCTTTGTGTTACATCACTAATTCTGAATAAGTAAAGTACAAAAATGAACGGAAATTCGCTGGGAGTGATTCATATAGCTTTTCTAAACTATGTTATATAAAGCGCGGTGATTTCTGTAGTGCGTAACCAATGGATACGAACTATACAAAATGTATGGGTTGTATCCTATTTTCTAGCACGTATCAGGTAGTCTACTCCTGTTCTGTGTCCGACATCCGTCTGAAATAATTACTGTCAAATAAATATTACTTCTCTCTATGAGAGAATGCTTTTAGCATTAAGTCCGTCTTTTGTACTATTATATGTTGTGGTCAATAAAGTTGATTATATAAAATTGAACGTTATTAGACAATACAGACCTAAACATAAGGAAACTAATGAGCCACTGTCTTTCTTGACTAGTCTTGTTTTCAATATAGATTTTTGCAAATTGATATTGCAAAGCACATAAAATTGGTTCAAGGAGAATAATAATGAAATATCGACTTTTCTCTGAAGTTCACCTTCAAAGCGCCTGGCAACATCTGATTCCAAGAAAACTACTCAATTATAATTCATAACGATTTCGATGCCAGCTGTTCAATATGCGATTTGTTGTAAATTGATTTCAAAGGAAAGAAGAAATTCTCAAGGCAATTGTATTTTTTCTTATTTTATTTGAATTTCTTCTTTAGTGAACTGATTTTAATGATGCTTTCTTTAACCTAAAAAAAAGGAGGTAAAGTACTAGAGGAGAATCAAGGTCGTCGACATAGTTGCTAGAGTAAGCAAGCTGAAGTAGCAGCGGACTAGCTACATCTGTCAAAGAACTGATAACCGATGGGGGAAGCGAGTTCTTGAGGGGAGACCACGGTTCGGCAAATCTAGTGTAGGACGCCGCCTGGCCAATTGGAGCGACCGGCGAAAGGCTACTAAGGGAGTCTCTACACTTATCGACACGCATTAAACCGGTCAAAAAAACCTTTATGTCCTTTTTTATATATCAAGTACCGCGACGAACCAGTTGTGCGCCTGATGCCTGATGGTATGATGGTCCATAACAGTTGCAGTCACCCTGAGACATAAGTTGACAAGTGCGATGGGCCTGTAATTTCACCAACCTGTAGTTTTATTCTATTTTTCCGGATTAAAATCGCGTATATTTGTTTCTTTTTTTCAAACAAACCAACGTTTCGGGCTCTTTATAGGTCCCATGGTCACGGTTGACTGAGGTGGTAAAGTCACCCACTACTTATGTCAAATATTTGTTATACTTTATGTCCATGTAATAAGAGTATAAATGACGTGCGTTTCGCGTCAGAAATCCGATATGAAGCGATACACGGAGAACGTAACAGTGTAAATAAATGTCCCTAATGCGACCAGCTGAAGATCGGGCGAAATGACGATCATTGGCTGCGATAGGCTAGTGATGATTATGTACTAGAATGCCCTGTACTGTCTATGGGTAGCTAAGTCTAGTTGCCTTAAAGCAACAATTACACGATTATAGCACTTTTATTCATAAACTAGCTGTACCATGTACGTTGCAATTGTAGGGCTGCCACTTCGCACACATTGTCAGTATGGTTGACCATAAGGTTTACATGATATTATTGTAGAACTTAACTGATTATATATTTAAGTATATTGTCTACGACACATGTCTAAATTTTCTTTTCCTTTGTTTTCAGGTAATTATGTCGTCTGCATGTCCACTTTAATGTCATTCTGAGAAGTAAGTCGATGGAAAACAGGTGGATGGCGAAAACGTTATCGATTTTTTTGTTTGTTGATCTCAATATTTATCTATTGAGAAGCGAAAATTATCTTGGTTATGGATTCTATGGTTATCGATAGTTGAGATTAGAATGGATTACACATGTGCGGCACTGCCCATGAATTTGTTCGGCGTAAATTTTTGTTTTATTTTAATGAAGTATCTGCTTCTTGGTTAATTAATAATAATATTTTGTTTATTTGCTGAAGGAAAAAATTTACATTGCAATTTATGTAAGCCTCTGCAACCGAACATCCCACAGATAACATAATCTTTGCGTATTAAAGTTGGTGATCTATCTGTACAAGTAGCTTAAAAAATGTGGAAAATTTGAAGGGTAAAAAATAAGTTTTATTTATATTTGTGGTCTAAGACATTTATTCTCACTAAGAATTATAAATAACTCACTTAGATTAGAACACAGAGAAACATATTATTACAATATTTTTTCTTTAGAAAGCGTATAGTCAAGAGCACATCAAGCTTAACACTTTGTACTTTGGACCGTTTTTATCGTAAGCGGCATAGAGTTGGATTTAAGTCTTAAGTGCTTGCAAGCTTGACGTGCTCTTGACCTTGCGGAAGTTCAACTATAAAAAAATAAAATTTTACCCGCATTCTATTATAATATTAATAACAGACAACACGTTCTCGGGTGCTAACTATAAGCGCAACAATACTACGCCCACTGCTTATACTAGATTTCAATACAATATTTCCGTACAATTAAAATAGATTACCTTCCTGTCTACGTATATCCAATTTATACTGGATTTAAACGAAAAGCTTTTAATTATTTTTACAAATAATTTTTAAGTTCTTTTTATTTTTATGATTATTTTTAATAACAGTATTTACATAGCTAAAGCGTTAAAAATTAATACAAATGTTGATATGAACAATGGTTTTAATTGGGTGAAGTGAAAAATTTTGGTCAGGCCTAGGATTACTTATTAAGTAAATAATACATAAAGAAGGACAAACACTATAACATATGTTTTGTTTTTGTCATGAAGGAGGAATAAAAACACACCCAACAAGTGTGACAGCATCGTATTACAACAATTAGTATTTTTTTTAAATTTAATGCTGTGGCCCCTGTTCGAGAAACCGTAAGACGCTTTTTTTTATAATATCAAGCGACGGGACGAACAAGTCGTGTGCCTGATGTTAAGCGACACGCCTGTCCATAACAGTTGCAGTGCCACTCAGAGCTTTAAATCGCAAAGATCTGAGGGGCACTGTCACTGCACACGTCACCCTGAGATATAATTTGACAAGTACCACGTGCTTGTAATTTCACCAGCAGCTTCCGCCAACGACTTTACGATCATTGCACATGTCTAGTAAAGTTTAATCTCTACGTTACTAAATCGCCGGGGATACTGCAATTACACGTAACTAACATTTGATTATGAATCTCCATTTCGGTAACTCACTAAACCAAATCCGCGTCGTGGCAACCAAATAAGCGTGATAGCAGTCCGTAGACAATATAAATTAATGCTTACTGTGCAAAAATGAAAGTGGTAGCCGTTGAAATAACAAAGTAATAACGTGAAATTCCTCTCCTGTGAAATTTGGTTTCGTACAGACACGCGCTTTTTATCAATACTACATACGCGGGTTTTGTACCATCCCCAACGAAATGTCAAATGTCGTATCAATCCACACCTTGTTTGGTATGTAGTTTATTATTTTGTTTTGTCGTTTATAGGTATTGTAATAAAAGTGACTTGTTTATTGTTTCCATAGGAATTTTAAAATTTCCGTTAATCACTATGAGTATGAAAATTTCTTTTGTTTGTTAATGAACAAAGAGATCTATCCTTACAAAATCTATTGATCACATTTTTTACATTATTTGAAGTGTTTTCAAACAATCATAAAAATGTAACAAAAAGTATGACATAAATAAACAAATTCGTGGCAAACAATCTCATCAATCCAGTATCATAAAAGTATTATACGCCCCACTGCTGTACTCGGGTCCCATTTAAGATGGGGGTATAGGCAATGGTTTCGCTACGATGGAAATAGAAATTCATACTTTTTCCAAAATTGTAAACTTTATTCGACGAGTGACGGGACGAACAAGGCGTGCGCCTGGCGGTATGCGACACGCCTGTCCATTGCAGTTGCAGCTTTCAGTCACAAAGATCTGTGGGGCTCTGCCACTGTCCCCGACACCCTGAGACATAAGTTGACAAGTTCCATGTGACTGCAAGTTCACCAGTACCTTTTCCCTTCGAAACCTGAACACTTTAATGCTTACATTATTGCTTGGCGGCAGAAATAGGTAAGGTGGCAGTACTTCCCTTTTTTCTTTTTTTGTGGCCGAATTCTTTCACAAGGCTATTTACTGCTACTAACACGTTTCTATTGCACTTCATAGTGCAACACACGCAAAATAGGCGCTTTGTCGTCGAGTTGCGGATACCAGCCCGTTGCACCAAGTACCAAGTGCACTTCATAGTACAATTTGGCTTATAGTGTTTTAACCGATCTCTAATGCGCTGGCCACACGGAGGCGGCCGCGGATGCGTTGCGGGCGCGGGTATTTTTGTAATGTACGAGTTCATATGAACCCTGCCACACTGAAAAGAACCCGGTACGCTTCCGCGGCCGCCTCTGTGTGGCCTGAGCATAAACTTTCTGGAAATTCCATTCCAGAATACTCCAGAATGTTCTAGTAATCATACCCTGACGTATTAAGCCGGCACTATTACCCGATAGGATTATGAACTTGTGACATATTGCTGTTTCGACGTTTCTCGAAGCCAAATCTAATTTAGGGGTTTTAGCAATAGACGGATTAAGTATGAAACTACGGTTGTACGCAGGTTGTCACTATAGTGGGAGCGTATTTTTTTTGTCAATTTAAAAAAATACATGTATCGACTCTTCGAATGTCAAAAAAACGCGTACTATGAAAACGCTAATAGGGTGCAATACTTTTTCAAAAGAGAAGGGTCAAATTTGACCCAGGCCCGGCGCAAAAGAAACATAATGTAAAATAAAAAGAAAATAATTTCAAATTATTGTTTTTATTTCTGTTTTCTTTATTTTACTATATTATTCCTACCTTGATTGATCAATTTAAAGTTTCTTACGATAGTTTTTGAACAATAGAAAACTTTAGTAGAATTTTAGTAGCAATAGAGCTCCCTGTGAAAGAGTTCGTCGAGGGCAGTACTACCTTACCTATTTCTGCCGAAATGTAAGCATTACTGCTTGGCATAGGTAAGGTGGCAGTACTTCCCTGGACGGAGTCTTTTACAAGGAGCTCTACTGCTACTAAAAATGACATAATGTAGATAAAATCTACACTGCAAATGTAAACAGAATCAAAAGCTTTATACACACAAGACGCCTCCAAATCAGCATTTCAATTCCGTCCTCCAAACAGTTTACCACATTTCATCCCACAATCAAGTCTTCGGCAGAGTTAGAAACTAGAACACAATTTCGCCACCGCAAATGTTCAACGTTTGGCACCTGGCTGATGGTCCATAAATTGCGTCAGTCTGTTAATGAAATCTTAAAAGTAAAAGATGACGTGACTTCTATTGTGTTAGCATACTTAACTGTCACGATTGTATTACTAATGCATGGAGTTCTTAGGTTTAGGATCCATGTCGTGTATATTTAAATAACGCACACACTCAACATAGCCCCGCACTAGGGAAACCCTGTGTCGCGGGTGCCATGGACATACACATATATTGTATATTTGTCTTTTCAAACACACCATCGCAGGTCCGCTACTGGTCTCATGGCCACGCCTGACTGTCTCTGCTATGGCACGCGATTTAAATCTAAAAAAATAGTTTCATTTCCTAAGTGTAACAGCCCCATATCTTTCTACATTAGTTTTGGTTATACGGGACGGGGGTATACGAGAAGGGCACTATAACCTGTGCGCGTACATGATTATAATTCCAGGTGCCACTGGAACTGCTATCACCGTCATTTGGTATTTAAAAAAAATCGATCTAGCTTAATACTGAAGTCGATTTTCATATATCGCAATGCTATTACAAAATTGTTGTAACTCAAAATATGTGAAATTCACGATTATACTATTTCTGAACGTAAAATTTGATTCTCATCACGTTAATAAAACCTTCGTTAAAATATTGTAAGAAACAATTAAAATAAATCTATTTAACTCAAAATGAGGAAAAGTTTTTGCGAACTAGTTCTGGATAAAACAGTCTTAATAAATAAGTTTCTAAAAAATATTAAGTTGTTTTTTCCTTTTATTTGACAAGTAGGAAATTGTTTAGATATCTGTAATAAATAAACTTTAACCTATACATAAATTTTAATAATATTTCGCTAGAATTGAGTAATTCATTTTTCATCGATTTTGAAAAAATACACTGTTTGAGTTGACACACTATTGTATTAACAGTGCGATATAGGGTTTCCACGTTTTGTATTTCTGTAATATACAATGTTGTGGACCACACTTTGTATTACAGTATCAGCAACTAGTAGTGTTTGAAGAAATTTAAACCCGTGCCGATGACGGCAATTAATGCCCTTCAAAGTCCATTTCTCGCCACTAAGCTATCACAGATTGCCTAATCAGTGCTTATTGCAATCGTTTCCATGATTGGTATGCTAACAATGCCAAGTACGATGTGGTGGGGCAATAAATATGCGAATGCTGGTGGGAGCAAGTACTTTGGGTTGTGTATTCGTAGAGCAGTTTTAACTAAAATATCGTTGGTGTTCTGTAGAAAGTGCAAAAGCGCCATTTTGGAAAATTTTTCTTGTTTTAGGTTTTAACGACTGTTTTAAATTATTCATGTCTTGTTTTGAATTTCAATTTTCGTTTTAATTGGCTTTAAGTTTTAAAACAGAATGTAAATATTTTAAAACAGTCGAGAAAAACTAAAATGATGTTCCCTTGAAAAATTTTGCGAAATGGCGATTTCGCCCTTTCTACAAAATAGTACAAAACACCGATGATGTTATAGTGACACAATTTTTGTTTGAGTATTTCGATTCTTGGCACTTTTTTGAGAGCGAAATATGTCGACTGGGATCTTATGCAGGATAATATCCCTTCTCATAATCGACTATAACATCAGAGACTGTAATATTTTTTCTCATATGTGATTTATTATTTGATATATTTAAAGATACAAAAGTTTGAATACGCGACGTACGTTATTTATATAAACAAGACCACCATAGGAAATAATACTATTTTCGGATCTAAATCGCATATATTTGTTTTTTTTTGTTTATATGACTGATTGAGACTTAAATTTAGATTCGAAATGTGTAGCAATCGTAAAAACCCAAGAATTCCCACCCACCAAATGTTGCAATGTAATGTTTTTTAATAGTAAGTAATATAATAATTTTCTTAAACTAGGCGATAGGAATCATATTTCGTGGACTCAGCAGTCTCTGATAGCTATATAAGGAAACGAAGACGCGCGTGCATCTCTAACATCTGACCCAATTTCAGGACACCAACCCTTCTAGGGTGGTTTGGCACGGCTGTAAGCTGTAATTGCAGTGTAAGCGAAAGAAATTTAGATGGATTTGTTGTGGACTGCTAGACCTATGTCTTCATGTCATCATCATCAACCCATTTATACGTCCCACTGCTGGGCATGGGTCTTCTCTCAGGCGAGGGTTTCAGGTCATATCCAACACGCTGGCCTAATGTGGGTTGAGAACTTCACCCTTTTTCCGAGGGGTGAACCTTTCTGACGTGCAGGTTTTAACAGGATGTTATTCTTCACCGAAAAGCTCGTAGTAAATTTCATAATAAATTTCGGACAAATTCCGAATAACTAACGGCCACGGCTTTTTGAATCCATATTATCTTCCCGTACTCTTTCAAAATGATAGTTAAGCCATATTTTAGCGGCAATATACTTCGTATATTATCAGATAGTGGTTCCAAAATTTCATTACAACATGTAAATCCAATTCCTATAAGAATCTTGACTAAAATTGGTTGCTCTTTCTTTGATGATCGCTGTCCCATGTTAATATCCAAATCCGGGATGCATCTGTAACCGACCCAGTTGCAGTGCAGCGGTACGAAGGTTCTATTGAGCTGCGCGACCCGGCCACACTCAATAGCATGACACAACTGGCACAATGTGACCTACTTATGAATTTTGAAATGAAAATCTTCATTGACGTAGAACGACATTTTCAAAATTTATTTACATTGTTCAATCTAACATGTGTTTAGCGGTATTTGGGTAGTACAACATAAGTTACCAACTCGTTGAGAAAGATGAATTTGATCTGACAGGCAACTTTCCGCTAGATACTTTACACCTATCAAAAGAATATGTTTACCGACCCTTTGTCTGTATTTAAGGAAACGCTCATTTATATGTGCATCAGTTCATTGTTTTTATTTTTCAATTTATATAACAAATATATTACTAAAGTTAACTATTTTTAAAACTATTGTGTATTATGCTAGCGTTGTCGTGAATTAAATGATAGTGCAGTATATAGCAAACATTATAAAGCTAGTAAGTCGAGTGTCGATTATGAAGAGTTTTCTTTGTGCAGGGCGCGTGTTAAAAAGATGATAGAACGGGCCCATGGGAGACACAGGGATAGTGTGCAGAAGCATTTAGTGGAGGACCCCAAGTCTTTTTGGAATTACATCCGATCGAAAAGAGGTAGTGGAAACTCATTGAAGAGTTTGCTGAGTATTTCCGTTCGGTGTACAGTACAGAGCGAGCTAAGCTAGACGTAGACAAAGCAATAATAGAGGCAGGCAGCGAAAATGGATCAGCTAGAATACACATAGAAAATCTGCAATTATCTGATGTGGAGAGGTCGCTGGCAAAGCTCAAGGCAAAGATATCCGCTTATCCTGATGGAATCCCAGCTTACATATTTAAAGACTGTTGTTGTGTACTCGCTGAGCCATTGCTATGTATTTATAATAAGTGTTTAGAGTTAGGGGTTTTTCCAGATATATGGACAATTACGCGAGTGATTCAAATCCCTAAAAGTAGTCCAGGATTGTCTATTGACGAGTATAGTATATAGCTATAGTTTTTGAAGCAGCTATACAAAAAAGTGTATTTGATCAGGTGAATACGCAACTCTCAGATGCTCAGCATGGTTTCCGTCCAGGTCGAAGTACTACAAGCAGCTTTTTAAATTACGTAACGGAAATTATGCCAGTGCTAGATGATAGCAGAGGGCAGGTAGACGCCGCATATTTTGATTTCCGTAAAGCTTTTGATGTGGTAGATAATGATTTCCTACTAAGCAAGCTGACTGGTGTTGGTTGCACTCCCCGCTAACTAAAATTTCTGGCAGGTTATATGTAGAACCGGCACAAAATACGTTGAGTATGCTGGTTACCGATCACAGCCGTATTTTGTCAGATCAGGCGTGAGTCAAGGGAGCAATCTCGGGCCTCTTCAATTTATTATTATGGTAAATGATTTACCGAATCTTATTAATCATTCAAGCCGCTTATTATTTGCGGATGACCTTAAACGGCTTAGTTCAGTTAAAGGAGATGGGGACTGTGCACGGCTTCAAAGTGATACAGACAAAGTGGTGGCATGGGTTAAAGACAATAAGCTTCAATTTAACATCTCTAAGTGTGTAATGATTTCATTTAGTAGTGCTCGTAATCCTATTCACTATGAATATAACGTCGACGGGGTGTTTATGAGAAGAGTGACGGAGGTAAAGGATCTAGGAGTATTATTTACAGCATAATTAACGTTTCGCGAGTTTATTGAAAATATATGTAAAAAAGCGTACAGAAATTTAGGGTTGATTCTTCGTAGGGTTCACAGGTTTACGAGTATTAGTGCTATTATTGCATTGTATGATGCCCTTGTAAGAAGCCTCCTTGAGTGTAATACGGTAGTCTGGGCTCCACATCAAACGCGATATAGTCTTATGCTGGAGCGCATTCAAAACAAATTCGTAAGATATCTGTACTGGAGGCAATACGGGATTTACCCCTTCTACCCCCTGAAGTATCCTAATCTGTTCATTTTGGGTATGGTGGGATACAACGAGCTACACGTGCGCAGGAACATAGCGTTAGCAGTGTACGTGTTGAAGGTTATCAAAGGTATGCTATGTAATTCGATGCTACTAGGGGTATTAGGCTTATGTGTTCCTGATAGGTATGTCAGGCGACGTCGCCGTCCATCGCTACTGGCAGTGTCGTGTGGAACGACAAATCTAATGACGGAATGTCCGCTAACGCGCACACTGCACACCCTGAACGAAATATCGAATAGGATTGATCTGTTCCATTGTTCTCTGAGTGAATTCACAAAGATAGCGCTTTATATCTTGTGCTACATGTAGTAATTTTTGCTAGTCTATTGCATTGGGTGGATAACCTGTAATAATAGATTAAGTGTGGAAATAAATAAAGAAATGTTGTGTAAGTCTGCAATTGTCATATGTCGATATTAGAAGTATCAATTAATGTAAGGGAAAATCCACGGTTTTTCAGGAGAGCCAAAAAACTATATTATTTTTTTTAATCTGTCTATAACTGCCTCCGTGGCCGAACGGTTACCATGCCGGACTGCCACGCAGAGGTCCCAGGTTCGATTCCCGGGCCGGGCGAAATATTTGTATGACCTACATTTATTTCTCTCGTGAGTTTGGGTGTAATTTGTGGTTGTCTATGTGTGTGTCCATGGCACCCGCGACACAGGGTTTCCCTAGTGCGGAGCTTGTTGAGTGTGTGCGTTATTATTTTATATTATATTATATTATAAGTTTTTACTGTTCCAATTTTGAACATGAATGATGTGTGTAGAGCAAAGTTTCTTAGAATTTCCTCTTCTTTCATGCTATAAACTTAGGAGTGCCCAGTGGTTTAAAATATAGCATGTCCCTCACATTATAAAAGATGTTTAATTCTGCCTTACTTTACTTATATTTTAGTGTAAGCAGGAAGAGAAATAGAAAATTATACGTAATTCTATTGTAACGGATCCTTTAGCAGGAAGAGAAATAGAAAATTATACGTAATTC
>NW_020653731.1:13316907-13355621 GCF_003589595.1 Hyposmocoma kahamanoa | reverse complement strand
TAACGGATCCTTTAGCAGGAAGAGAAATAGAAAATTATACGTAATTCACTTACACTATGCTCGACGGTTTACACATAAAATGTTAGTAACGCAAGGCGCTACTAAACATCTTTTCTTAATGTTTTTTAATGTAAGGGACATGCTGTATTTTAAACCACTGGGCATTTCTATATTTTAATAATACCAATCGATGGAGCGGGAACTTCCGAATTATTTTCGACAAAATGTCCCTTACGCCAATTGAAACTTCTGGTATCGATGCACGGTGATTCACGCTCCATACTAAGGCGGTCATAAATACGTAACTCCGAAATTATTATTATTTTTTTATTTTATTACGTTAAAATATGATTAGGTAAACGTAAATTAATAAAATTATACATTTTAAAAAATATTTGACAATATTTAGGTGTAAAAATGTCTCGCAGTAATTTTGTTTTTAGACGATGTATCTAAAACATTTTATACTGCGACTTTTAATGGTAAAACTGTGTAAATAATGATTATTTGTATTAACAATAACCACAAATGAATAAATTAAAACAATAAAAATACATAAAAAAGTTCATTTTACAAAATACAAACAAAACACAAATTATACCAAAATACATTAAATCTCAACAATATTAACTTTAAATACATAACAAGTCTAATACAGCTTTTGACAGTACACCTTTTTTTTAACAGGTAACTTTCGTAGACCTGTTATGAAGGGATCTGAATGAAGAAGCAGCCTATTTACTAAATCTGTGTTGGTCACAATGCGACTCATTTTACGCGTATGATTTTTTCTAAAAGACTTGATGTATTTGTTAGTCGCTTCAGCTGCTTCTTCAGACAACTCTCCGATTGACAACAAACCGTAATCTATAACATTAGCACCATGAATTAGAACTTTGTGAACGGAAGCAGGCATGTTATACCACGGATACTCGGCAACTAACTGCCGAGCCGTCTCTAAAGCGAACTCTTCGAAGTTCGTCTTATTAATATTATATCCCGAATTTAAACATTGAAGGATGATCCAGCAACGATCTAGGAGATCCTTCTTGATCCCAGTAATTTCAGCGGAAATTTCTGAATTCGAGAAAAACCGCCTG
Source organism: Hyposmocoma kahamanoa (assembly GCF_003589595.1). Classification (NCBI taxonomy): domain Eukaryota; kingdom Metazoa; phylum Arthropoda; class Insecta; order Lepidoptera; family Cosmopterigidae; genus Hyposmocoma; species Hyposmocoma kahamanoa. The sequence continues at coordinate 13,354,521 of NW_020653731.1, read as the reverse complement.
GCTGTATTACCATCGTTTGATGTTCCGCTTCCGCCACTTTTAGGCTTATCCACTATAAGCCCTAATCTTTCTCTAAATTGAGTCTGAACATATGATTTTTTTGCAGCAACAAGCATTTTGTCATTAGCGGACCTAGCTTGCCATTTCCTAACATCTAACTTGTACGCGACATGAACAAAATATTCAAAAAAATGTTTTAACGCGTGAAGAGGTGATAAACCAAATTCATATTTACTCTCATCGACTTCCTTATTTAAACATTCGTCAATTTTGTTCATTTCACTGGGCAAGGCGTTACAAATAAAACATTTTGATGAAGAAACACCACTAAGTGCATTACACACTTTACCATCTACCATAGTAAGTTGCAAACAATGAGTAATGCGATATTCGCGATCTTCTTCCTTGAAAACAGTAGGCTGCAAGTTCCTTATTTTATCTTTAAAATGAGCTTCTTCCTCAACTGACACTGCAGTCGATTCCTTCAAATATCGGAGGCGTATAGGACGACAGTATCGAGTTGATGAAGGACGAGGATTTTTCCACAAAACTACTGAATTTTCTTTGTTATCTGTTGTCAAAACAAGCTGAAGTGGCACATACGAAGTAACAAACAGGCTACTGTCTTCAAGAGTGGAGTCAGAAAATCACTGTTTATATTCTGAATGCCCTGTACTGCCATCGAAACCCCATTTCCCTATCAAAGATATCTTATCTAGAGACTCATTAGGTACACTATCCAAAACATCTTTTTGAGACTTGAGAATCCGATTGGCAGTATGATCTAATAAACTTTGAAGTTCGACTTCGGCGGATGATTCTGTAACAGTAATATCTGAAGGATAACAGTGTTTTTTAGATTCCACGACACTTTGGTAAGATGGGAAAATGGTTTTTGAAAACTTATTGTCTATAAATTTCTTTACTAATATATATTGATGTCGAGTTAACTGAGCTTCAACAATGAGCGATAAAACTTCGCTAGAATCGATTTCAGGACAAGACAAGCTATCGGACGCATTGAGCAATGACTGTACAAGAGAAGGGTCTTGGTTAGACAAACTAGCCAATCTTCTCCTTTTTGTACGTTTACTGGTGTCGTCAAAGTTAATTCTCGGACGGCCATGCGATGAAGAAGTTGATGGTTTAACTTCGTCAAAGCTCTGAGATACACGTAACTCAGTTCGCTGTACATCAATATTTTCAACGACATGCAGCCAATCTGAATATTTTTCTAAGAATTTAGATCTAGTACGATTCGACTTTGCCCAGTAGTGGGAAATTCGTTTACAAATATTCTTAATTTTAAGGCTTAAAGTCTCTAAATCAATATTTTCGATGTCGTCAGAAAGGGATGATGTTTCGGTCAAAGTGCTCAGGACGTGTTGCATTTTTTCATTTGGATTACCCACTTTAGAGTGCCAAATATCAAAAATTGTCATTCTCGATACAGAACATTTGAAAAATGTACCTAAAACAATATGAAAGCTGAACTTAAAAAAAATTAAAAATTCAATACTATGGACATGCATACTTTGACACCCCTTTAAGCCAAGAAGAGGCAGCAAGATGCAAATGAAACTTATAGCTCTTAATAAGGACATACTCCTTATTCAAAAACCATATACCTCAGGTGCAGCTCAGCGCAGACAAAAGTTGTAGGTCTAAAGGAAATTAAGTTATGCCAAAAATTTTCACCAAAAAACTGCCTTCAATAAAAAAATTATATAAAAAAAATATGCATAAAAAAAATTAAAAAAAATTGATAATAAAAGTACATACCATGCTCTTGGATCTCCATGCTTTCACAACACGTAAACACTTGATTTGGAATAGTGACACTCAAAAACAAAGTGATTAAGTTTCGATGACTCACACGTGGTGATAATTAGTCTCGCGATGCGCTCACTTCCGATGCACAAAAGTGAATGATAACGTGACCTAATTACATTGATATTTATAGTTTTTGGAAGCTTGTTAACTAGTTACTAACTTAGTGAGTTGATCTAACCGGGATAAGCCAATGATTTTTTTTGATTTATGGCCTATGGGGGAATCACAGTGCGATGTATCTGTCTTGGTCTTAGAGGATTGGCCTTATGTGTAATTTTTGTTGATTGTCAAATACGTATGATGTTGATATGCCTAATGTAATAAATAAAATAGCCGTCCTTCATTGCTCAGGTAATTTCTGGTAGCCTATGTTAGAATGAAGCTTCCTATATTCAACAATGAAAGACATTCAAAATTCAACTATATATTCTGAAATACCATCAAACAAATGATAATCTCAAATAAACAACAGGCACGATCCAAATTAACACAACCACAAACAAGGAACAAAACATTCCGTTCCAATTAAACTTTGTTCTGCAATAATGAAACGCCGTGTAGAGGTTGAATAGGGCACCCTCTCTTTGAACACCTGACGAGGTTATGTTGTTTAAAGAAATTTATAACAATCTATTTCTAAGAGGTAATGATTGTGGCATAAGTCTTGCAGAGGTCACTGATTACATTTTTACGCTTGTCTTTTATATGAGGAGGACGAGTGAGACCTATGGACATAGTATAACAAAACGAGTAGTCCATACCAGGGTTGCTGCTGATGGAGGTTTTTACTTATCAGCGGGTGTTGATTGATTTTAGGTATTTAAAAAAACGCGAAGAATGTACATCCTTACTGAATCTATCTACATAAAATAGCTTTCTATTTTCTTTGGTATTGTAATAAAATATTATTTCAATGATTTTGTGACATTTATTAACAAAATAATCAATCTTCATAAAAACAATCAATCTGCCTAGCTTAATCGTTATGAAATTTTATCAAAGTTGTATGTTAAAAGTTTTTAACATAACATAACTTTTACAAATCTCTTATACCAATTTTTTAACCCCTCAAGGGTTTCAGTGTCGTATAAACGAATATAAAAATGTATATAAGTTAATAAATAAATAATAAATAAATAATAAATAAAAAATTATAAATTATTCCGGCGTGCTTGTTAGGTCAGGTCACGACTCGAACATCCGTAATGAATATCAGCATCGATGAATGCGCATATTTTAATTTATGCAGATTATCCGCGGACATCGAATATATAACCAGAAATAGAGGCGAAATGTCATTTAATTTGTTTGAAAACTATTCTGCCATATCATTACTGTGACAACTGCGCTCCGATTGGCCAGCCCGAGTTCGAAACAATTGACGGGTGTCGTCAATGGGTGTCGTCAACTGTTTCACTTCAAATCGACCAGTTAACTTGAGCTTTGCTATAATGGACGAAAATTGCAACATTACATATTTAATATTTAATTGCCGATGAAATGTGATTCTGTTTGTTTTGTAATTAGATGTTTTGCTGTTTTTCACACACCACCGAATAGAACAGCACGGCATTGTTAGAGATATTATCTTTATTACATAATATTTTTTGGAATATACGGAGACGTACACACAGGTCAGTAGTTGGCCTGTCTATGTTTCACTGCAGCTGAGTTGATATTTATAAGAGCTGTATCGCTAATGTGTTACCAAGAATATATGGCCCTTATTTCGTCTCTATTTCTGGTTATATACTCGATGTCCGCGGACAACGCAACATCCCTAGTCCATACAAGCGTAACAACCCGGTTTATATGTGTGCACGACGCCGCGCGCCGTGTATGGACGTACACATTCGCGTAATGTCGCGGTGCGCTCGAGTTGCACAGCGCGGGCCGTATTCATTGTAGAATTTGATTTTTCTGTGCGAAATTGTTTTTTTTAATTAACAAATGTATCGTTGTGTATACATAAACGTGCATATCATTTCTACTTCACGATAATGCTCCCATAATCGAGATGTTAATCTGCGATGCTGGTATAATAAAGTGAAAACAACAATACGTAAGTATTGTATTTGACAAAGGTTATTTCAATATAGCACGAGATTAATAGTGTAATGAATAACATATTTTTTTCAAATTATATTTTGCAGCCTGACATGTAAAAGAGGAGGCCTATACCCAGCAGTGGGTGTTAACGGGCTGAGATGATGATGATATTTTGCAATCTGTAAGTACAACTAGAATAATAATATGACAACCCTACGTTCCGAATGTCATATAGGCATTGAGCACGTACTTGTGTTTCCTCATTACATATCAGAAGTTAATCAATGCAAAATATAGCATTGTATATCGGAGGACGTTCATAATGCTTCTCGAACATATTTGAGTAACGTATCCACTCCTTTTATCTCCGTATGTTCTATGAATTTCTGAATTATATTTATGTCGAATAGACAATCTGAGTTTGCGATCTTGTTACAAATTAATTAAAGGGACAGAATCAGAAAGGCTTAAATGTCGAAAGGGCATTTTATCGCGTGAAAAGTTAATGAGCAAAGGGCACGAACCTTATATAGGTCAGGGGAAGGGCATTCCTGTGGAGGCATTTCAGTTCGATTAAAAAAAACCCTTCAGTGTTTTTAGGGACGCTAATTGGTGACAGTAATTGGTGAAATTAGGAAGCCAATGCGGGGTAGTCACGAGCGCTTGATTAGAAAAGCTCACTAAGCTGTTTGCGCTTACTCTAAAAGCTCGGTAAATGGATTTTCTGTCAAATTAATAATTAAGTGAGGGGTAATGTCCGAAAAGGGCTTTCGGTGGGTTGAAACTGCACATTATGAATTAAATATGCTGTTTTGCATTCTAATTTCTACGTATTTAAATTATAAATTTTGCTTGAAACTCATCGAAAAACCTTATTGTTATCACACACAAGTAATTTTCCGCTGTAAAACAGCAATTACTATATATAACGACAGGATCTCGCTAATTATCCCGCTCTAGCGACCTGCATTTACGAACTTTTACAAATCTCTTATACCAATTTAATAGACATAAAGAAAATCAGAAGATCCAGGTCGAGATTTTCTCTATTAGACCAGTCTTGTTAAGTCTTGATATACGACACATAATCGGCTAAACAAAAGAACACGATCTCACCATCTGCTTGTCAGTTAACTGTGTTTGCAGGCCGGCTCAAAAAACATCGCAACAGGAGGTAATCGAATGTTCTCCAACCAGCAGGTCGATTCAGAACCTTACGATAACTCTGTTGTCGACTGATTCGATTTGATATCGTACGATTCCTTTTCATTTTTATTCACAACACCCGAATCGAACGTCAGACTGTCGTATTCGAAACCAAACCGAAATGACGTCACACCCGTACGATTGTTCGAACTTCTCAACCGGCAAAGGCTACAAACGTTATTCAGAACACAGTTATCGAATGAAGTTACCGACAAATGTATTCCTATATTTTAGGCCTTTAAAGTCTTAAAAATGTATATGAAAGGATTTTCATTTTTCTTATAATCTATTTCACCGACTAACTTCTTAAACTCTGTTGGATAACGATATCGTATCTGAATCCGAATAGAACGTTTAACTCGAATGTTCTGAATAGCTCGGAAAGCGCCCTTCGATTCGAGAACCATATCCGATCGAACGTTTCGGTTAAGAACTTGGATCTTACACTTAAACTCCAACTACCCTTTTCATAATTCAACAAGATTGAAAAAAGGGTGTAAGGATTATCTTCCCCCTTTACGTTGGCAGGAGAGCAGGGATTAAGTGAAGCCCTCGTAGGAGTGGTAATTTGTTACGATTTAACTTAGATTTTGTTCCTACTAACGCTTTGAAAATCATCGGCTTTAGAGTTTAAGGATTTGTTCTTGAAATTGCTTAATTGATTGAAATTACTTCAATTCCCCTTCCAAGCCGTACGCAATGCTGAAAGCCAAAGCCGGGGTGTAAAACTAAATTGTCTAAATTTGTATATGCTTTAAGGGAATTTAAAAAAAAACAACAGACTTTAAAACTGCTTTATCTGCCTATTATTATGCCTACGCCTGTCTACTGTGTAAAAAGCAGCGTCTGTCTACTGTGGTGCAAACTCGCATCCTAAAATTTTTCGGTCATGTCTCAAGACGGAATTTTGACTCCATAGAGCGTCGTGCACGAGGGAGCCCACTAACAGCGAGACATGGCGAGATGTCGTGTGGCGAGCCACATCAGCCGTTAACAAACGCACTCCGTGATGACCACGACCACTCTATCAAGAGCGATACGAAAGAGAAGAAGATGCCTACGCCTACGCTTGGTTAAACTATGCCATAATTCTATGGGGCAATAGCACGGATACGCCTAGTCTCTTCACTATACATAACAAATTAATTAGAATTCTCACAAATATAGCCGAAACAGATAGTTGTAAACCCTATTTTATTTAAATATAGGATCCTGGCTCTCCCTTGTATCTATATACTAGAAAATTGTAAATTTGTACGAAACCATTAAGACTTATAGCAAAATCGTAAAGATATCCCAACTAAATTATACATTTTGAAATAGAAACAGATTGGTAATACCATATTCTGAATTAAATATGCATTTCTCTAGTCCATACACCATGTCAACAAAAATATATAACAAACTTCCGGAGAGTTTAAATATGAGCCAAACAACAAATATTTTTCTAAAAACTTAAAAATATTACTAATAAATAAAAGCTATTATAATGTAAAACACTTTTTTAGAAGATGAAATTCTTGGTACCTGAGTTTTGTTAACTAGTTGTAAACATGTTTATTTCAATTTAGTTTTAGTTACAATAGAAAAAGTACGTATTATGAAAACATAAAATTATAATTATTAATACAAAGATCGAACACTCAGAAACAATTCCTTCGATCTGGCCAGATTCGAACCGACGTCTTCTAACATACTGTGCCAGACGCTTAATTGGTACATACTGTCTGGTCTGGCACGGTATGGTATGTGGTGAATGCACGTTCAATACTCTTTTACCCATGACTTTTTGTTATCAAAGCTATGACGGTACACCTTTGAAACTTTGAGTGTGTGCATCTATGTGCATTAACTTTTAATGAATCCATGATTACACAAGTTTTCTTACCTCTTCAAAGTTGTATAACCGCCTCCGTGGCCGAACGGTTACCATGCCGGACTGCCACGCAGGTTCGATTTCCGGGCCGGGAGAAATATTTGTACGGCCTACATTTATTTCTCTCGTGAATTTGGGAGTAATTTCTGGTTGTCTAAGTGTGTGTCCATGGCAGCCGCGACACAGGGTTTCCCTAGTGCGGGGCTATGTTGAGTGTATGCGTTATTATCTTATCTATTCAAAATTTGAGCGAGGTCTTTTTTGTTTTCAGTGTATCGATTGAAATATATCGTGTTACCAGTACTTTTTTAGTAGCAGTAGAGCTTTTTGTGAAAGAGTTTGTTCAGGGAAGTACCTTACCTATTTCTCGCGCCATGCGGTAATGTGAACATTACTGCTTTCCGGTTTTGAAGGGCAAGGGTGCTGGTGAAATTATTGGCTCTTGGGACTTGTCAACTTATGTCTCTTTGTGACGGGCGCAGTGGCATCGCCCATAAAATACTTGGTATTGTAAAAAAAAACACAACCTCAAGTTACACAACACAAATACATGTAGATAAATATTTCTCCCGGCCCGAGAATCGAACCCGAGGCCTCTACGTGGCAGAACGGTATGGTAACCGTTCAGCCATGGAGGCAGTTCATGCTCATTCGATCTGTCGACGCAAAGATTTTTTATTCACCAAATAGTGTTTTTTACGTAAATACTATAGTCAAATAGACACGAAGTGACACATTTATAATTGTTTGTTTTTCACTCGTCTTAGAAACTGGGTAGGTTAGTACGCTCTTTCTGTTCCGAAGTGTCGATGTATTAAACAAAGTAATGTTTACTTACAAGGACACTGACCGGATACTGTAATTATCTAATAAATAGGTGATCATATTTTTTTAAATTTATTTTGTCAATTTTCCGAAAAATTTACCATTTGTGTTTCGTCACTTTTATTATTGAATTTGCGTTATGTTAAAAAGAAATATTATCACACGATAGTGTGTTACCTTTTCGCAGAACTTCCGTTTCATCACCGTGACCCTGAAATTTATAAAATATACAAACGGTTGTTTGCCAGCGGAACAAAACACGGCGCAAAAGGACAAAGTGAAAACAAACCGTTTGTGAAAGTTAGATGTGTCGGATAAAGTTGTCGACATGTTGAAACGATCTTAGTGAATATTCTGACGAATCTAGGGCGAAGTACCTGTGTTCCGTAACTTAATATTACGCCGTAGAATCGTTTCGGACTAAGACTTAATAGATACGCAAAATCCAAATTAATTATAATTATACCTTCTTCTTATCGTGTCTTGGGCCGGGAGAAATATTTGTATGGCCTATATTTATTTCTCCCGTGTTGTCTATGTGACTGTCCATGGCACCCGCGACACAGGGTCTCCCTAGTGCGGACCTATGTTGAGTGTGTGCGTTATTATTATTGACCCTGATTAGTACGGTGCTACTTTGACTACGCAGTCCGTGGCCGCATAGAGATCCTCCCTGGTACGGGAATTAGGACACAAAGGGCACAACAGCAAGTGCCGTACGGACTGTGTTGGGGCACCGCAGTCGCACTGGGTTAGACTAGCATCCCTGAAAGCCCATTTACACATTGTTTCTTTGCAGAGGCCTACCTGAGTGCGATTTAAGTCGATTGAAGTCGACTTCCACATGTACCCACCGCCACCCCAGTGGTGGTAGTTGCTCTCTAGGTACGATGAAACTAGGTAGGGGGGTTTTCCGTTTCGACAGTACACACCTAGTGGACTTTTACGGCTTTTGAGGCGAACTCGCCGAATTTGGTGGCCATATAAAGGTAAATTATATCTTAATAATGTAACCCCGTTGTACCCAGTATTTTGTATGACCTGTGGTTCATTCTTGTGTGATATTAAAAATAATTTACTAATGTAAATTTCAAATGTCAAAATTACCACCTGCCTTCCCACGCCTCCCATACTTTGCCTATAGATAGCTGTTGAGTTCCACAACTTGAAATTGCTTTATTATTGAGTTAGTTGCGCCGGGAAGTGTAGGAACACCATTATTACTTGTTATAAACGGATTCGTTTCTGTACATATTTATTAAAGTATCTACGCGTAACGTCTAAATTACTAGTTCATATTACCACATAAATATAGTGTCGGGCCAAGTTTGATATAAAGAACAAATGAGTTTAATCTGTTTCGACATTAAAGGAATTGAGATCTAAGTAGATGCCAAATACAATAAAAACTGTTGTTTATTTAGTACTGTATTTTTATTGTTCTTCTTCGTACCGTATCGATGGCATACACTATCGTCGTAAGTTACTCGCTGATTTTTGCCCAGGATGCGCTAGACATACAGGAAGAAAGGTGTGATACGTCGTGTGTGGAGGCTACTTTCGCGCACCCCATTTTTTTTGTAATGAATGATTCAGGTAAACACTTATGTATTCACAAAAGAGGTTTTCAAACTTGGCTGACACACTACCATGTTTCTAGATTAGTTGCTGTTTAACAAAAACCACGGGTTGATCCCGAACATAAAAATTATATGTCTTAAAACTTTAGAGAACTTTAACCCTACATTTCAAAGTCAAAGTCTTCGGGCAGCGTGTCATGCTCGTGCTCGTCTACGATACGGAAACTACTTACAAAGATGTCGAAAAAAGAGGGGGTATTAGATAGCAATGGTCGGAGTTACCTTGCGAAATTGAAAAAGCAACGCTTGGATCCGAAATAGGACCAAAATTAAAGATGTCAAGGCTGTCGTAGCGAAGAAAAAGTGGGCGTGGGCGGGAGACATTGCGAGAATGGACGAGAGGTGCTGGACTAGGCGAGTGCTTAAGCGGAGACCCAGAACGAACATCAGAGAGCGCGGCAGACCACTGCAGCGCTGGATAGACGACATCCGACGACACGGAGGTCAGGACTGGATGAGTCGGGCACAAAATAGCCAAGACTGAAAGAAGAGGGAAGAGGCCTACGAGTATATCCAAGATTGGATAAGAATACTGCCGCCATGAAAATGATGGTGATGACGAATACTGCCTGTCAGGCAGACGATATCGTTAGACTGTCAACATATTACTAGATATTTTTATACAGTAAATTAGTTAATGATTAAATAAATAGTTACACACTTTTGTTTTAACTCCGTAAATTGAATTTAAGGAGAGTTTCTTTTTATTTCTTTGAATTATTTTCCGTATTTCAAAGTGCCATCTTTTTTGACGATTGGCTCAAAAGGCAAATTTCCCAATGCCGTGAATTCGAATAAAAAACTTTGTGATTTAATAACGTTAATAGGTTTTTAAGTAGGAACATTGAAATTTATTAGTGTTGAAGATAATTTAATGGTAGCAATAAATAGAAGCGCAGGAAATGAAAAAGTAAACTCAATTTCAATAAAGAGTACAATAATCACACAAAAAGATGTGTTGTGCACTGCCATAATATATGACGTCTGTATTACGATGGCGATGTTAACTTTTCAGCTGCTCTAACAACGAAAGTAAATATATTCTCAGTTGTTTTGAAAAGCCTCGCTTTCTGATTGAAAGTTAAGATATAGATCACGATGGTATACGTACGCCTAAAAGATGTATGCTCACATGTTCGTGATCATAAAAATATCCAAGTTTTATCGTTTAACACTACAAAGAGACTCGTTCATTCATGTAAAGGTATGTTCGAAGACTTTCCAATATCCTTCGAATCAAATGAATCTATTTCTTCGGATATAAATCTCGTATATGGATGGGTACTTGGTATTTGGTGTAACGGGCTGGTGTCCGCAACTCGACGTCAAGGCGCCTATTTTGCGTGTGATGGGTGACTCGTGCCACCCAAGCTCTTCCAGGAATCTCAGCAACCTCCTCGGTTTGCTTAAGACGTCAGGGACTTTTCTGTACCTTATTACGATGGCAATTTTTATTACTTGAATGTTCGGAATATTATCATGAAATATTATTTAATGTTTAAACCATTTATTTTAACACCCGTAACAGAAAAATAATAATTTATAGAAATGAGAGAAAAATAACTTTGTACTTATCGAGTTCTTATCGATTTTCATACAATTTACAGAAATAATTATAATTGTATAAAAAAAATTTAATTAAATTTGCATTAATATTAGACATAACTGGTTGATAACTTTACTACCTCAGTTAACCGTGACCATGGGACCTGTAAGGGGCCCGAAACGTTGGTTCGTTTGAAATAACAAATATACGTGATTTAAATCCGGAAAAATAGTTTCATTTCCAACTTTATAATTATCAACGTTTTAAAGGAGAACGTATTCAGCCGTTCTACGTTTTTGTGATAACTTAGTAAAAGCCCAGCTAATGTTGCCTAAAAACAATAATTTATGGACCTGTTCAAGTACAATTACAATTTATTTACTTAACAAAGTACCCTTTAATTGAAATGTTATTTATTAGACGTTTATTAAATTAATTCGGTTAATGTTAACGTTAATGTACGTAGATGCTACGGGTTTTCAGGTGCGGGTAGGAATTTCGAGTGTAATTAAACTGAAGACGTTTTAGTGTTTCGTATTGTCAACGCTGTAATTTGCTGTCTAGTTTTTTCCCGAACTTGGCTGCCAACTGTCGTAGGGAACACGGTCTACATCACAATTAGGGTTCAGAACCGAGAAATCCCAGTCTTGAAAGTACCGGGAACTCTTTTTTTTAACGACTTCAAAAAAAGAGGAGGTTCTCAATTCGACTGTATCAACCTTAATACATTCCAGCGCTGGACACAGGCCTTCTTAAAGTGTACTTATGTAGGGCTAGCAAGAAACTGCGCGACTACCGCGAGAGCGACATAAAGCGCCAGATATCTATGCGAGAATAGCAGTATCTCGCGCTTTATGTCGCTCTCGAGCTGTCGCGTTCAATCGTGCTAGCCTTACTGTTTCATTTTTGTCTTTGTATCGTGTCTATTAATCAATATATCAATCAAGTCGTTTTCCATTTCTTTGTAGAGGCGTTTCTCCAACAGTGGCCAGTTTAACGTAGAATACATATCTTATATGGTTTGTTGGTCTAGCATATGTACAACTACCGAGAGGAATAGAACTTTCCTCTTATTTACCGACTTATAACTTAGTTATCAATTTATACGTGCCACTGCTTGGCGCGGAGCTCCTCTACGGACCAAGTAATGTGTATTCTATCACGTTTTCTTTCACACTATGGAACTTTTTTGTATGATACCAAGTGACTGGAAGAACAAGTCTGGCTCCTGGTGGTAAGTGACACGTCTGTCCATAACACTTGCAGTGCCACACAGTGCTTTAAATCGCAAAGATCTGAGAGTCACTGCCACTGCGCCCGTCACCCTGTGACGTAAGTTGACAAGTCCCATGTGTCTGTAATAATATAACTACCAATACAATTATTGTGTGAGGTGGTCATGCTCACACTTACAGCGATTATACGACCAGACGTCATTTTAGTGAGTAAGTTGACAGATTGAAGAAGTCAAACGCATTGTACTGTCGCTAAGCGCCCTGGTTGGGCACACTGTAAATACCTACATCCCTATTTACAGTGAATTGATCCAATTTACGCTGTTCGCCAGGAATAGCCGCTTCCATGCATATAGGAAATGACAGCGTCAGTTTTTCAACGTTGAACAAAAACCTTGAAGAAAAACAGCGTCGCACAAGTTTAAACATTTCGTGTTCAGATAAATGATTGACTCGATGCGTCTGTTTGGACATTACAGCGCTGGATTTTTTAATATTGAACAGAACCGTGAATGAAAACAGAATGTTGTATATATGTGGACATTTCGGTGCTGAGATAAATTAGTGACATGCTGCTTCTGTCCGTTGTTTGCACTGCCGTCGTCAGTTGAAAGAGCGCATTGTGTCAAAATTTGTTATGCATACTACTGCCGTGATCAGTAAAAAATGCCTATCTGTCACTAATTTAATTTTTTAATCGACTTTTTTTATAACTTCCAGTGACGGGACGAACGCCTGCCCTTAACAGTTGCAGTGCCACTCAGAGCTTTAAATTGCAAAGATCTGAGGGGCACTACTTGTGCCTGTGCTGTCACCCTGAGACATAAGTTGACAAGTCCCTTGTGCCTATAATTTCACTAGCACCCTTGTCCTTCAAAACCAGAACACAGCAATGCTGATATTACTGCCTGGCGGCAGAAATAAACTATTCCACGAACTTTTGAGGTCGGTTTTTATTATAAAAAACTTTATATAGTTCTCTATGTCGTAATAGGGTTTTTTTTAAAACTTTTACTTTAATTATTACTCAAAACCCTATAATGTCTTCGAGATTTTTATTTTGTGATTATACTATCAATACGACGGCCAAATATTGACGGCCTCCGTGGTCGAGTGGCTTGCATACCGACCGTCGCCGTCTCTGAGGTCCCGGTTTCGATCCCCGGCCAGGTCAGTCTAGAAAACTAATTCTATATCGTATCGGGTCTGGGTGTTTGTGGTACCGTCGCTGTTTCCTTTTTCCAGAACACAAGTGTTTTAACTACTTACTTTGGGATCAGAGCAATGCATGTGATGTAGTCTAATATTAAAAACAAAAATAATAACTTTTAATAGGAACAACTTTTATTATAGAGATTCAAAAAGAAAACGAAAAACAAAATCAGCTGTTTTGTACTTAACACTTACACGTACTCGGGCCGAACGTAAGGAACAGCTGATTAAATATTTCTGAACAAGTGAACGAGTTTCCGAGCCTTTGTCGAGCAATTGTGGACAAAGTTGCTAAGGTCATCACGCCACGCCATTGCCATCTTCTACGCGGTCTACTACTTTAAACGCTCGTATAATATCCGTGAATTTCGTACCAACATCCACCACGGGTTTTGGAACTCTGCTGTGTATTCTAGTGACCCAAATACAAATGATTAATGATATTTTCTAAGACTCCAAATGATTTAATATCCGACGCTAAACACCTTCTGATTCTTAGTTACCTTATGTCTCTTCCATTTTAGATTAAAAATGAATATACTAAAATAGTTTCGTTATTTGAACATTACAAAATAATCAACATCAAACATGGTTTTGAAATTATACAATTTTTTGAAAAATGATTTAGTGTTTGTGACTCTAGAGATTGACATTTTTCGCGTTTGTGTACATCTGGAAGCTACAACCGTGTTCGGACACACATCACGCTACATTGTGATTTTTTTAATTAATTTTAATATTATCGGAATTTTTATAAATGTTTCATTATCACATCGAACCCTACTCAAAAGTAGCAGCACTAAACTCTTCTAAACAATCACTTTTAATGCTAAGTAACCTACGAGTATGTGTATGTATGTAAATTTTTATGCATAACAATACATCTGCAAGCAGCAGCGTAAGCACTGCATAGCGTTCTATAAATGGTGTAGAAATGAGAGCTTTGCGTAATATGTGCGTTATTATTCTTAGAGACAGAATGCGAACTGTGTAGTACGAGAGCGTTGTGGTACGAAAGATAATGATGTAGTGACCAGAGATAGAAGACGGGAGGTAGACCTCGGCGAACATATCTCAATCAAAATGGGGATCTCCTTAGAAAGGTCGAGTTAAAAATTCTTGTTTAAAAAAAAGGAACCGACTTCAAACTGTGCTTATATGCAAATAAAAACTGAAAATAAATAGTTAACAATCGGTGACCGGAAAGTGAGAGACACCGGATTCATCCCATAATTTGCCACCCTTAGAGGTGGAGTATTTTCTTCAAATTTAAATTGGACTTGTACTGAGGTACCCTCTTTCCAACAAAGAATCTTCAAAATCGGTTCACCAATGCCGGAATAATCGTGTAACATACATGCAAAAAGAATACAGTCGAATTGAGTATCTCCTCCTTTTTTCAAGCGCCGAGAATAAACGAGCATGTATGAAGAGACTAATGGCAGTGGAAGAGGCGAAGGATGTTGATGAGGATAATGAGGTCCATGGTCTCTGTCTATCCCGGCGAGAGACAGGCGTGATGATATTTATATATGTAAGCCGTAGGATTACTTTTAAATACTCGAGCCCTCATAAGCGAAAATACCTTTCAGATACAGTTTATTTTATTGTCAGTTAATTGCTTTATATATAATAAAATAAAGCCCAAGTGATTTAGTTAATAATTTATTGCCCGGTTGTTAAGAAAACGATACAAATAATTTATTTATATGTTTATGGTACAATTACAAACCTGGAAACATCACACTAATAGCGAAGTTACCGCGCTTTGTAGCACACTATTCGCATATTGCACAAGCCTTAAAGAAATAGACAACATTATTATGCACATGTGTTTAATCGTAAATAGACCTTGAAAGCAACTTGGTGACATCAACAGCACCGTTTTCAAACGCAGATGGTTCATAAATGAATACGATAATTTTGCAGATTAAACATTCTGCCAGTCGTTTTCTTACGCATTTGCACTATTATATGTATAAAATTTACTGACGAGATTGTGCTGCTTTACGTAAAGCCCAATTTTTATTGCTATGGAATGGAATGGAAGTGTAGTTTTGTTTTAACTGCCTCCGTGGCCGAACGGTTACCATGCCGGACTGCCACGCAGAGGTCCCAGGTTCGATTCCCGGGCCGGGAGAAATGTTTGTATGGCCTACATTTATTTCTCTCGTGAGTTTGGGTGTAATTTGTGGTTGTCTATGTGTGTGTCCATGGCACCCGCGACACAGGGTTTCCCTAGTGCGGGGCTATGTCGAGTGTGTGCGTTATTTATTTATAAAAAAAAAAACTAAGGGAGTCACCATACTTATCGACTCGGATTCGCATTAAGCCGGTCAGAAAGCCGCAAGGGTTTAGAAAGCCGCAAGGGTTTTCTGGCCTTTACTTGTGAAAGAGTTCGTCCAGGGAAGTGCTGCCACCTTACCTACTTCTGTTGTCAAGCAATAATCTGCAGTGACTAAAACGCGACTCGATCGACGATATCATAAGAACATTGAAATTGTTTTATGATATTTCAGCTATACATCGTGAGGGTAAGTAACAGTTTTTAACAAACTTCAAAAAAGGAGGAGGTTCTCAATTCGACTGTATGTTTTTTTTTTATGTATGTTACGCAATAACTCCGGTATTTGTGAACTGATGTTCATGATTCTTTTTTTGTTGGAAAGGGGGTTCCATAGTGGTCCCATTTATTTTGAAGAAAATCATCCACCTCTAAGGGTGGCTGTTCACGCATGAAGATTCATTTTTATAAATAGCGCCTAAATTTTACTTAAGGAGCAATTATATTAATGGTTGATTTTGCTATTTCTCCAATTCAAGGCGTTTTTCTTTAAATATGTTTTGAGTAGTGAGAACCGATTCTTATTATCTCCTGTGTCAAGTCCTGTATAGTGGCGAATTTAAGGATATTTCAATAAAACTTAGCAAATAGACGTAGTTTCACGTACTTTTGAGGTCGGTTTTTTTAGTACTCTAGAAAAATTTGAGGTCCGCTGTGTGCGTTCCGTGACTTAGTTGGTATAGCGTCTGACACGGTATGCTAGAAGACGTCGGTTCGAATCCGACCGGATCGAAGGAATTTTTTCTGAGTGTTTTTTCTGAGTGTTCGATCTTTGTATTAATAATTATACAAACAAGTGGAGTAATTTCACAAAAAATAATTGAATATCAATTCAATCGAAATTTAAAGAGTGGTACTGCAATAATTATGGACAGGCGTGCAGCAATAGGCGCACGACTTGTCGTCCCATCATTTGATAAAAAAAAAGTTTATCATTGAATTTTGACAGTACGTTGTTGATATTTGTCTATGGAAAAGCAGCAGGCGGGAACTACATAAAAACGACTTGGGAATCGCATTCGTAGTAGGTTTTTCCCTTTGAATTATCCTTTCTACGCCTAACTCTTTTAGCATTAAATCGCTAGAAACAGTACTGTACCTTAGCAAAACCGTTATATAGCGATTTTAATGAATTTTGCAAAAAACCACTATAATAAGTAATTTTAATGAAAAACTTGCTACTAAATAGCGACAGTCTTAATCGTAGACTCGTTCGTTGCGTGGGAAAACTAGAGGTCATTGACATTGACAGAGACTAGACTTTAGATGGACTTTGGTTGGTCTAGATACCAAGTTATTTTTATGACGTAAAAAGAACGCCATTTTTGGGAAAATGGCGCAATATATTTAAAAATAACCATCCGTGTGTTATTTGTATATTATGCCAACAAATTTATTTGAACGAAAAACTGTATGCCAGTTGTGGCCTTTGTAAAAAAATATATACACGCGATTTTAGTTCGGAAAAAATGTTTCTTTTGCTATGAAAAAAAGGTATGCTAGTTTAAAAATAAAAATGTATGTTTTCGAATTACGCCACTTTATTATTGAGGGTACGATATTCACTATTAAGTTTATTTTAGAAGCAGAAGAGCTCTTTGTGAAAGAGTTCGGCCAGAGAAGTACTGCCACATTACCTATTTCTACCACCAAACAGTAATGCGAGCATTACTGTGTTCCGGTTTTCAAGGGTTGGTGAAATTACAGGCACATGGGACTTGTCAACTTATGTCTCAGGATGACGGGCGCATTTGCATAGCCCCTCAGATCTTTGCGGTTTGATACTCTGTGTGGCAGCTGCTATGGACAGGCGTGTCGCTTACCACCAGGCGTACGACTTATTCGTCCCGTCACTTGGTATAAGGAAAAAAATATGGCGTCGAATAATTGCTTTCTCAATCTAGAAAAGTTGGTGTATCGCGTTCCATCTTTGGAATTTCGTTATTGATAATTGAATACTAATGGTTATTGATGTTCTTAAATTGTATAAGTAATTATTTTTGTTTGATTTTAATTCGAAAAAAGTTTTAAAAATTCTACCTTATGTGATAAACAAAGTTGGAGTATAAAACGTGACATTTGTGTTGTAGTTTCTAATCGATAGCCATTTTCTTTTTCCACTTGACTGATATGATACGGGTGTAACCGACAAGGCCCGACTATCAAACAGTGTTAACACAAATAATTACCTTGCGAAGTTTGCTTCTTTTTTATACATGGTGCCTATTAAATATAAGGTCAACAGCACATCAAGCTATAACACTTTTGTTCGAATATCGTCTCCAGTGCCATGGAACAAGATTCGTCAAAGTGTGTGTTGATGTGCTGCCGTCTGCACTTTACTGTGTTCAAGGATGTGGTTTGATTCACAGTACATATTTTTTATCATTTTTATCACACACTAAATACCAACTTAATTACAGAATAAAGATACTTTTTTATATTTTTTCGTTTTTTATGCTACCAAGTGACGGTACGAACAAGTCGTGGGCCTGGTGATAAGCCACACGCCTGTTCATAACAGTTGCAGTTTCACTCAGAGCTTTAAATCACAAAAATTTGGGGGGTACTGCCATTGGGCCTGTCACCCTGAGAAATATCACCAGCATCCTTACCCCTTAAAATAGGAACCCAGTAACGCTCACATTACGTCTTGGCGGCAGAAACAGGTAAGGTGGCAGTACGTCGCTGGATAAACTCTGTCACAAGGAGCTCTACTGCTAAAAATGTCTATATATACTTGATCAACAAAGTAAATTTCTTGCTTCGGTGCTAAAACTGCATTGTTTTAGTAACAAAACGCACCACCCGGATTCAAATCCACTTTCCACCATTGACGATTCTACAAGCAAACGCGAAAGCGGCATATTGTACTGCTTAGTTGATACAAACTGAACTACTTAGTAGTGGAATTCGGAATTTCGTTTTTAACATTAGAGTACAACCTAAAGTAGATTTTACAACCGAAACCGAATTTCGGTTCGTAATCGAGACTTAGTACATCACTTTGAGTTTACCTTCTTTTTCGTTTATAAAACATGGGCTGGGATTCCACCCCTCTGTTGTGGATATTCCCAGGATTCACACGAAGTGTTTCGCTTCCACATTTATATGGCGAGCGGCTAGAGCAAGGCTATAACGTGGACCTTTTCAAGGCAAGAGTGAATAGGCATTATTCAGGTGTGAATAGGCATTATTCAGGTGTGCATGCTACATCGTCGCCTTCATCATCACTTTCCATCAGGTGAGATGGAGATTAATTTTAGCGACCACAATTAACAGGAAAGTGTTTTCTGAAGACTGCATTTAAAAGAGTGTTTTTTTGCTAAGGGTATCGTTTTATTGTTGTTAGAAATTCAATAAACGCGTCTGGGTTACACACAAACGAACAGGATTTACACAATTCCCGCTAGCCAGATCGCCATTGAAAGTGACAACTTACTAACGAAGTTTTAGTTACGGTTGTTGTTTCGGCAAATTGGCTGCCGAAACCGAAACTAAATTGTAAGTGTGTAAATCGTGTATGTTGCAGGCGTTGTGATTGATTATGTACTCTCGCAGCATGTAATATTGAACTTATTGCTTCAAAACATTAACATCTTCGTCTGCTGCCCGGTAAGTTCCAAAATGTGGTGATGCACGTGTAAAGTTAGGTACAAAATCAATCTTAATAAGGGGTACTAAGTAAATAATAATAATAACGCATACACTTAACATAGCCCAGCACTGGGGAAACCCTGTGTCGCGGGTACCTTGGACACACACACAACCAAACACAAATTACACCCAAACTCACGAGAGAAATAAATGTAGGCTATACAAATATTTCTCCCGGCTCGGGAATCGAACCTGGGACCTCTGCGTGGCATGCGGCCACGGAGGCAGTTAAAAGTATCTTCGAAAATATTTATAGGCCATGAATATGTTCTTAACCTCCTAAGGCTCCTATTCCTCCTATTATTTAGAAAACCCTTTTAAAACCCAGTTTCGTTGTTTTTCATACAAAACTGAGAGCATTATGGCTTGGGCCTCGGGGTCTTCTCTCGTTCTTCATTCGATATCCGTCCGAAACAATTACTGCCAAATAAGTAATACTCTACTAAATGAAAACACAATCTCAAGTATAAAGCTTCATTCGCATCATGCGGCCTTTAATTTGGTCGAATGTTACTTATTTGACAGTAATTGTTTCGGACGGATGTCGGACGGGGAGCGAGAGTACAGGGCCTAAAACATGTAATACATTTTATCGTACATTTGACGTTAGCGCTTTTCTCATTGTAGTTTCTGGGTATTCGGAGGTTAAATATAAAGTTATTCGCGAAATGCTTCCCTTCCGTATTAAGTATTATGTAACATCGATAGCCCGACAAAAAACAGAACAAAATAAAGCACTCAAGCTAATAGCTATAAATGCAATGACGTCGTTCAATCAGGGTTGTCAGCATCGTGGTTGCAGTAGATTTCTTGTAAAGCATATCTATGTAGTCGATCGGCTAAAACTAAAATTTAGACTGTTTTGTCGGTTTTCTACAGAATAACTTTGATGAGTGTGCCCATGAACTCCATCAGCTCATTCTGTCCGCCCCATTTAGCGCTTTTCGTCATTTTTTATTATGAGCGCAGCCCTGGAATAGAATCCCCGGCCTGCTACTGTATTTCCGAGCATATACAGCCCGGGTATGTTCAAGGTGCTACTGAATCGACATCTTCTGGGCGAGCTTGATCATTCATAGACCCTATCTTTGCTCCACGGCTATCTCTGTCACCAGAGAACAAAAAAGTAACGAGAATGGACACTCTCCGCCCCTCCTTACCTTTAGATACCGCACCACGCCCCGGACATTGACGGTCACATTGACGGAACGGCAACAAGGCTATCGGCGAGCCGTTTCCGCGCTAAGACGTCTTTGATATTTGGATATGGTTTTCATTTATTCATTACGAAACTTGTACGTCAATATATAACATTATTGTACGTTACTCCATTTACAACAGTCGTGAATTTTGCTGTGTACGGCTGATAATGACCATCTAAACGGGATAAAGAGAGGAGTTTCTTTCATTTTCCAAAAGATGAAACGAGTTAAGTAAAAAAACCATGATTTTTGAGAAAACTTAGCTCTCAAAGACACTCTGGAGCCCGGATTGTAAATTGCCACAACCGCACGTTTCTGCAGCTTAAAGATTATATTAATATCGACGTCATTACCCCAAAGCAAAATGCAAATAAAGGTTAGTTCTATTTGGGCTAGAATAAGTCCAAATTCCTGACAATGGCGGTGTTGACCTTCTTTCCTGGCTATATACAGCACAATTTTTATGCGCGGTTTTAGTAAAAAAATGGCACAACTGCTGTATAAAGTATGCATAGTTGTACCTTTTTTCGTTATGAAGGCAGAATATACAAACGCACCGGACAAATGCTTAGAACCTGGTATAATTGGTATAATTTAAAAAAAAAAATGAAATTGTTTTTTTTGCATATTTCTGGCAGCCCTGAGATCAGTAACTGCGGATGAACCGTTGATAATTTTAAACCCATTGTTATGCAAATAAAGATTAACTGTGTTCATTGTGCTTCGGAATGGAGAGAAAAATGAGTTCTTTTTTGTAAAGAAAAATTGGGGGCTTCCGTAGAGACTTAGAAAGTATAAAGTAACAGGAAAATGAACTTATGAGTATATTAAAACTTTGTAGTTTTGTATCGTATTACCATGTAGTTACAAGTAAACAACTAATATGATCACTTTAAACAACATCTTGTTTATTTCAATCACATTGTTTTTTCACATTGCATTCTGCATTCAGTCTGAAATTCAGATTGTGTTTTAAGTTTTGTGAAGTCTACACCACTTTGTATTGGGATGGCTCAATAAATCAACGTCTTAATGTGCGCGTGCGATATGTCCGTTCACCCCGATATCTAGTGTCGTAATGGCGGGCACGGGCGGGCCACAGCGCATCTTTATTCTCTATACACCACAAGTTTGCGTTTGCTGCTCTATGTGCTCAAATCATCATAGATAATAAAGAGGAAACGCTGCCGGTATTTTGGGAATTATAATTGTGGGATGGGCCGTCAAATGTTACATTTGTAGGCAACAGTTATTTTATAGGCAATTCAAACATTCCGACCGGAAACGCGATAAGTTTGACGACTTACTAATTAACGAGGAAAGGAAACAATATTAATTAATATAAATTAATATGCTTAATTTATTTACGATAACGCTATGTGTGGTTGTAAAAGGTTGACGTATTCCGAACGATTATTGGTTTGGCGCCGTGTAGTTTTATTTGCGCTTTCTGAAACTGTGTTAGCAGAAATATGCAGTGATGAAGCCTGTTCCTGATTGTCACGACGCGCGACTTAAAAATACTACTACATCTGGAAAGAATGTAGAGCTTACGCTACCGTGCCAAACCTATACATATACTGTGAAATCACACACAACATTTCGAGAATTTTCCTTTTGTTAACTGACTTGAAAAAAAAAGGAGGAGGTTCCCGTCATCGACTGTATGTTTGTGTTTTTTTTGGATGTATGTTACGCGATAACTCCGGCCGGTTTGTGAACCGATTTTGTTGATCCTTTTTTCGTTAGACAGTGGGTACCTCAGTGGCGGTCCTATTTACATTTGAAGAAAATATTCCACCTCTTAGGGTGGCAAATTAGGGAATGAATCCGGTTTCTATAAAAGTTGGCAAATAGATGTAATTCCTCGCACTTTTGAGGTCGTTTTTTTTAATACTCTGTACTGAGATTATTTTTCTAATTTAACGTTTAACGTACTTTGTACAGTAGATATTAAAGAATTCTATCTACCCGTTGTAATTGTAGCTTTGCAAAATAAGCTATTTTTATCGAAAATCGAATAAATTTTTTTGTCCTTGATAACAGGCGAAAGGTTCTTGCTGTTATGAAATTACAAAACACTATACCGGGACTTGCAGTGTTTTGGTTTGGTACAATATCGACGGCCTTCGTCATTCACATTGCAAAAAAATTTTCAGAAAAAAAAAAGTATTTTCAGAAATCGCGCTTAACAGCCGCGGCCCTGGTTATGGTAATCATGAATTCACTTCAAGATCAAAATCAGAAAAAAGACTTCCACAGCCGACGAAGTATTTGAACTTGGTCAATAAATCAAACGTAAAGATAATATCTATTTATAACATTAACGGTGGTACTGGCAGTTCTTGCGGTTTTCGAACACGAACGCTGATTGGGAATATTGGATTACAAAATATATTTAATTTCATTGATGCTTCGTTGGCTACATGTTCTGTTATGTTTGATTGGAGGTCAGTGATTGAAGTGTACACTGCCAAAGTCTTACAGCGGTTTCTATTTTTTTCTGTAAAAGAAACAGATGTCCTGTTCGAAGGCAATTCTTTGGGAGGAACATGATATCGCAAATGCATATGAGATCTTTTGTCTTTTTTATAATATCAAGTAACGGAACGAACAAGCCGTGCGGCCTGATGGTAAGCTACACGCCTCTCCATAACGGTTGCAGTGCTTTAAATCGCAAAGACCTGACTTCTCAGGGTGACGGGCGCACTGCCACTGCGCCCGTCACCCTGAGAACATAAGTTGACAAGTCCCATGTGCCTGAAATTTCACCAGCACCCTTACACTTCAAAACCTTAACACAGGAATGCTGACATTATTGCTTGGCGGAAGAAATACGTAAGGAGGCAGTACTCCCCTGGACGTACTCTTTCACAAGGTGCTCTACTGCTACTATATGACAGACAATGTTAGATATTTATCAAAAAGGAAAAGAAACTCGACTTAACAATTTGCGTGTCATAAAGTCTACCAATCTGCCATAAGAGCTACAGTAAACACTACTCATCCTCTTAAAGGATAAAAATTAAATTACTTTAGTTAAATAGTTTTTTCTAATTTAGTAGTTTTTTCAAACAAACCGCCGTTTTGGGCCCTTCACAGGATTTTTTTTTAGATTTACATGACTTTTTATTAAGTTCAATTTATTATTAATAAATTGAACTTAATAAAAAATCATTCAATAAAATTATTTGTCAAACTTAATGTAGCGTAAATTGGAATGTTTTCTTTGTAAAATTAAAAATAAGGTATTTAATTAATAACTATTGTAACTATAGTGGAAAAAATATGGTGGTTTGCATCAATATTAGACATAACTGGTTGAAGACTGTACCACCTCAGTCAACCGTAACCATGGGACCTGTAAAGGGCCCGAAACTTCGGTTTGTTTGAAAAAACAAATATACACGATTTAAATCCGGAAAAATAGTTTCATTTCCTATGTGTAACAATCGCGAAAACCTAAGAACTCGATAAGTTAGTGATATTAATTACTTCACAATGACTTCACAAGTACCTTTTTTTTACCATATCAGGTCACGTACGGTACTGAGAAAACTCTGCATTGCCACTGGTAAACATCGATTGACATCAAAATGAATTCTCGGTTACAAGCAGTAATCGAGAATAGAAGCTAGATGATTTGGTTCTTGAAATTGGTTCTGCCTTCTGATTAGTGCCCCGAAGTTAATTTCGTCATTCTGGTTCTCATGGCAGTTAGGTGATTTCCTAATTGGTGTAGTTGTTTCTGAACTTCACAAATATTTAGTGTCTCGACCACAAATTAAAGTCCAGTACGAGATTAATAGGCCTAAAAATACAACCGGCCTGCCGAGTCTACATTGTTTGTTCCAGAGCACCATAAAACACGGCGTTAAAGGCAGGAATTTGTATCAACGTGTGAGGTATTACGTGATGTTATATACATATATGTCTACTGTATACATATTTGTATAGTATGACTGTGGACGTGTTTGGAATTTAATTGTGATTTGCTATAATTCAGAATGAAGTCATGTGTTTCCTCTTAGTATTGAAATAATTAGATGCAATTCCGTGAAATTTATACGTAGAAGTTCTCCTTTATACTTAAGATTAAAATGGGACTCTATGCTTCTTATGATAAGAATGGCCCCAAAATCTAAGTGTACAGTAGAGTGCGCTATCAAATTTCTTTGTTGAAATTGATATTTGAGATTTCCAATTATACTCCGTCCAATCATTTATTTAACTTTTGACAAATACGTGCCTTCGAAATCCAATTATTGACATACAAACGAAGACAAAAAAATGTAATTCTTCCTGGACGAATGAAATGACGTGCTCTTTAGCTCCGATATTTATCGAGCCAATACATTATGTAACGAAGATTATTCAAGTTGATAAATTTTGGTAACTATCTAATAAATTACAATGAAAATAAATAAATTATAAATAATTATAATAAATTCTTGTTTATTACAATGAATCGTCAGATTGTTCTCCGTATGAACAGGAATCGTCATTTGAAACCTCATTAACATTAATTATGGATTCTCGAGTACACAAATTGTCAAATGCAACATCACGATCCCAACCAGACAATATCTTCTTTTTTGAACCTGCTCACATTCACATGTCATGTCGAGTGTGTACGTTAAATTAAATTAAATTCACGATTAAAGTTCTTCATAAATAAAATCGATTGTCATAAAAAACCGAATCGGAAACGTGTTAGTACATCACTAATTGATTAGAATTCGAGCTGTCAAAAGTTAAATAACTAGTTGGAAGGAGTGTACGACATTTAAAACCATGCTTGAAATAAAAAATTAATACAAAAGCGTCACGTACTTCCATAACAAAAATTTTCTGTAATGATCCGATTAGCTCTTGCAGGTTGTTTCCTTCTTTATTATGAACCTATGGTGTCTCACTGATCGGCAAAAGTCTCCCCTAAAATCCTCCACTGCTCCCTGTCTTTTGCGATTTAGTAGCAGTAACGCCTAACCTTGCCTATTTCTGCCGCCAAGCACTAATGTGAGCCTTACTGCGTTCCGGTTCCCGTGAAGGGTAAGGGTGCTGGTGAAATTACTGGGGCTTTTTAACTTATGTCTCAGGCTGATGGGCGCAGTGGCAGTGCCTCTCAGGTCTTTGCCATTTAAAGCTCTGAGTGGCACTGCAACTGCTATGAACAGGCGTGTCGTTCACCAACAGACGCAAACAAGACTGTTTGTCCCATCACTTAGTAGTATATAAAAAAGATCTCCCACCACTCCCTCTCACTACTAATTTTCATACAATATCTAGCCTGCAAAAGTGGCGCGACTGTGGTGCTGCAGCTGCACTTCTAAAATGTTTTGTATGAAAATTAGTAACTGCAGCGCTTCTATGAGTCTCATTTGGAGGCGCTTTATCTTGTGCCCAAGTGTGATACGTCCTACTGTTGGGCATGGGTTTTCTCAAAGGGAAATGTAACTGCCTCCTTGGCCGAACGGTTACCACGCTGGTCTGCCACGCAGAAGTCCCTGGTTCGGTTCCCGGGCCGGGAGAAATATTTGTATGGCCTACATTTATTTGTCTCGTGAGTTTGGGTGTAATTTGTGGTTGTCTATGCATGTGTCTATGGCACCTCCGACACAGGGTTTCCCTAGTGCGGGGCTATGAGTGTGTGCGTTATTATTGTTATTATTATTATCCGGAGATTCATGAACCCTCTTCAAAGTAGGTAGGTACGTAATTGATAATTATCCAATCTTCACACTTTACGAATGGAAATGAGCGTTCTTTCAAACTTAACAAGTTGTTTTAACTAAGATTAATTAAGATGACTTTTGTTTTTATACCGAAACGTGGAGTGAATGTTGAATTTCCGTATAAGTTCATACACAAGTACGATTTTAGCGTAATTCCGTAAGCCTGCTTAGCTTGTTTGTATAACATATTTGGAATACGACATAAGAATATTAAATTATTAAAAAATATATTTACAAATTAAGATTTGTGATATAGATCGCATTTTAGATAAAATACGGATTTATTGCGGTTTTCGTGTCAACATTTATTAAATAATTCTGTATGAAAGACAAATGGAAGTACATGAACCGGAAAGGGTGTAAAAAAAAGCGTAGCAAGGAGCTCCATGGTCCCTGTCTACCTTAATGAGAGGGAAACGCGGTGGTATTACTTAAAAAAAACATGTTCAAATAGGCAGGTCTTGGTCTTTTTCATAGTAGTGGTGCGAGAATAATTATTGTAGGCGAAGCTGCAGAGCCTAGAACACCGCCGTATAGTTGCCTGCTTATCGATATTCTACAGACTTATGGAATTGCTTAATTTGATTCCGCCTTCCCCTTTCCATCATCGGGGGACTAGGGGTGGGCTGGGATTCCCTATGTTGTAGATATTCCCCGGATTCACACGAAGCGTTTCGCTTCCACATTTATAATGCGAGCGTCTAGAGAGTGGAATTCCCTGCCGACTTATTCCCCGAACGCTATAACTTGGACCTTTTCAAGGCGAGAGTGTATAGGCCTTACTTAGGTATGCCTGCTACGCTTTCCATCAGGTGAGGTAGAGGTCAAAGGCGCACCTATTTTTTATATAAAAAAATGCCTGTAAAATGAGAAGTCGAAGGTTCAAATCCCTGTGATGGCAATTGCATATAAATACTTAATTTATAGGATACATGTTGCAAATGTTTATTAGTCTAGCTTGCAGTGAACGAAAATATCGTACTGATTTGCATGTCGAAGACATACCTTCTAAATCTTTCGTTCTGTTTCTTAAAATTTATCTTTCGTTTTGATCAACAAGCACAAAGTAAATACTCATTACTTTATGACGCCAATCAAGGCACACGTCTCGATTACAATGCTGCAACATCCGATATCTATGATATTGGAATGTAAATCGATAAATCTCGCTAACCGCAGGATAGATCACGATACTTTCACATAACGACGCTTGTGGCATCGATCGTGAATCGAATGAGTCTTGAAATAGACCGCCTCTCCTTACGGTTTTCTTTAGTGCTCAGTAATGACGCGTTTACACTAGGTCGACAGGTCGCCTTCGCTTGCCCAACAACGCGACGTAAACAGTGATTCGTTTGACGAGCGTAGTTCGCTGTCGACAGACTAGGTTTTAAAAGGTTAAGCGTGCTGGTAAAATAGCAGCAGAACTCCTTGTGAAAGAGTTCGTCCAGGGAAGTACTGCCGAGTGACGGGCAGTGGAAGTGCCCCTAAGTGCCTGTTATGGATAGGCGTATCGCTTATCACCAGGCTCACGCAAGTCGTGGGCCTGGTCGTCCCGTTACTTGGTATTTAAAAAAAAAAATTACAGGGACATGAGACTTGTCAATTTATGTCTCACGATGAAAGGCGTAGTATCAGTGGCACTTAGATCTTTGCGATTTAAAGCTCTTGAGTGGCACTGCAATTGCTATGAACGTCTTCTTCGTCCCATCTCTCGGTCGTCTCCTATAAGCGGCCGTCGACCAAACAACGATTTTTTATGTCTCCATGCGTAAACTTTTATTTATAATGAGTTGAGACAGATAAGTGGTAGTCGACTCGGTGTAAACAGCGAGTCGACTATGCCTCCTTCGGCAAGGTGAAGTAGTCTGCCGAAGGCTGTAGTCGACACTGTGTAAACATGTCGTAATAGGAACGCGGCAAAGTCATCGCATTTACCACCTTAAGCGTGTTTCCGGACATAGCCCCCGATTCGTGTCAGGGGGTCTACTCTCGATCTCCGTCCGACATCCGTCCGAAACAATTACTGCCAAATAAGCAATACTTGACATCCACCTGCAGCACTTAATTGTCGTCTTTTTTTAGAACAATATTTCACTCATTTTTTCAATACTACAATTCCTGCTTGCAAAGAAAACCGGTTTTGATACTTGGTAGGCTTCAAATATATGGCGATTGGTAACGTCGATACCTCCAATGAACACTACGCCTACAAAATTTTTGGACCAGTATAGTTTTTATCTTGTTTTTTGTTTCTTTATTTTTTTTCACAAAATTAATTTTGTTTGTTATTTTTTCCTTGTTTTTGTTTCCTTTTTTATTCCACAAAATTCGGGGAGCATAACATTAGTAAATAAATACGGCAGCTTACAAAAATAACAGGAAATGACCAAAAAATAAAGTTGGAATATTGTTTATTGGAGGTATCGACTTGATATATAGGGTATAGCAAAAAGATCCGATGGAATTTGAGCTGGAGATCGTAATCATGATAAAAACAACTAAAACTTGTAAATAAATAAATTGTGTACATATTTTCGATGTCAATTTGAGAATCGATAATTTTTCGTTGTCCTTTGCTATGAATAATAACATTGTTCTATTTTGGCTTTGCCGTAGTCTGCTATATCAAGTGTACATATTTTTGGTACAGTAAATTGGGATTAAATAGCACCAATTTACGAGTTCGTTCACACGCGCTCTACTTTAGTAAAATTTGATCGCGTTTCTCACAATTTTGGCAAACTGTAAAGCCGTCGGAGTCAATGCTTTTTGGTTTTGAATGCGTTTATTTCTTTGTACCCCTGTATATCGAAGGATAGCTTGTCGTAGTTGTTGTACCTGAAATCATTTGTCAGTAACTTAAGATTTTTGAGTTACTTTTGTTTCTATTTACAATGCTGAGGTGTCTAAATTAAGAAGTACTGTCGGTTTCCGAAGAACGCGATTCTCCGGATCGCTTCTGTTGATACAATAGAATAGAATCATTTATTTCATATTATCAATTTCATAATATCACAATTCGCAATATAATGTCACGGGATAACATGATCGTCATTAAGGTAAATAATAATTTTAATGTTAATGTACGAAAAAAATAAAATAATCAAAAGAGAAATAAAGAAAAATACGAACTACAAAAATACAAATAAAAATTTAAATATTTTCAAAATACAAACGTCCAAAATTAAAAATATAATTACAATTTCTTTAAAAGAAACTCCTCTACACTGTAGAATTCATTATCCAATAAAAGGTCTTTCAGTCGGGAGCAAAACACTTCGTCATTTGTAACACTTTTTAGACTTTGTTTTTTATTGTAGGTGTTCGTAAAATCGGGGCCCGATTACTCGCGGATTTCTCGTTGCGAGTTCGGTTCGATGAGCAACGGGTTTCAGTATTCCTATATTACGTAACAGTCGGCCTCCGCCTGTGCATCCCTCGTAAATATGTATGTTTTTACGCACAAAAACAGTTACATCGTGAGTGTACTGTGATTACGTTGTCATCACGTGGTGCTTTCGAAAAAGGCTTCTACAGGACTGATTATCTTTAATGCCCACTATGGTTCGTAGTGCGCGTTTCTGGAGAACGAATACCCTTTGGGACTCAGTTGAATTGCCCCACATTGTAATACCATAGGACATCAATGATTGGAAGTATGCAAAGTACGTTTGCCTCAACACCGCAGTGGACACAACGAGACGCAGTTTCCGCAGTGCGTACATAGCACCTCCAAGTTTCTCGCACAAAGACTGAATACGGGCTTTCCAGCTTAAGTTTGAGTCTATAGTGAAGCCCAAGAACTTGCATGTGTTGCAAAGTGGAACCGCAGAGGTGACAATTGGTCATGATACGGGATTTCTTCGTGAGAACAACACCAGGTTCGATTTAGACGTGTTTAGAATAAGCCCATTTGCAGAAAACCATTCACAAAGCTGACTGTAAGTGTATGTTACTTTTGCGTCCAATTCTGTGAAGCCTTTAGCACACAATATAACAGTACTATCATCTGCAAACAGAACCACCAAGCCCTCCGATATATAGTGCGCAAGATCGTTGACGAACGTCAGGCACGACGTAATACCCAAAGCCGATCTTTGAGGGATGCCGATGGTGATATCACCAGCAGCGGAGTTGGTTTTTTTGCCGTCCGTACAGACTTGACCTGTTTGCCTTCTATTTGTTAAGAAAGATTTTATAGCTAATTTTTGTGTTAGTAATTCATTCCCAATTACATGGAACGCCTTTGTGAGGTCACAAAAAATCTCTGCTGTTCAATGCTGGTAATGATAGAATCCACTACACTTTGGTAACGGATCTTATCGTTAGAAATTCAATGAATCAATAGTCAGCATCGTTTTTATTCATTAATAAGTATTCCGAGCTTCTCATTGTGTAGAAAATTGTTGCAATTTAAATTACTTGTTTTTTTATGTTATTACTAATAACATATGTAGATATGTGAAAACAACGAAATATTATTGGAATATAATAAATAATAGATGTAAGATTCCGTTTACATTACGTCGGAAAGGAATGGAAGCAAAGAACAACGGCAAAATCATAGTTAAAAGAATTCTTTAGCGTCTTCGAATGTCTTAATTACAAGTTTGAATAAAATAAATTCATTAGGTTTTTCAAATTATAATAGCGGCTTGTCTAAGTCTGGAAATAAAATCATATTTAAAAGAAACTCTAATGACTAAATAGTATGTAACCGGACTGATATTTACAACTCTCAGTTTCTTATTTTCTTAACGTAGAGCGACATCTAGCCGCCAAAAAAGAAATTTCAGTATCTACCCATGGATATGGTCCACATTTAGTTCACGTAACACCAAATGTACTGATTCGATCGATTTGTAATAAGCTAATAAAATATTAACAACTTTATTACAAAAAATAAAGTCGATAATTTTTCGTCTAAAATACCATGCGAGACAATGGTAAAACTGATAAAAAAGTTCCCAAAATCAGGGATAGATGGCACGTTTCACTAAAAAAATAATTTGTGTCCGAATTACCAGTGCAATAGTCAGAAATTAACTTATAGTATGTTATTAATTAACTCAGTTTTTTGTTATGGCTTAACTTCAAAAGGCATGAAATTGATAAGACACGTTACGATAGGTAAGGGAATTCTCGAGACAGCACGTAGATTCTCCGGAAGATGCGCGACCAGTTTTTTGGCTCATATCTGAATTGTACATTTCATAATTCACAAAAGTCCATAATAAGTACCTACTGCCTACAAAATATTTCTTGGACCGTTTTTGTTCTTCGTTGGGATTGTAGAGATAGCACGACAGGGCGCGACTTGCGCGAGAGCGACTTAAAGCGCGAGATACTGATATTCTCGCATAGAGATCTCGTGCTTTAAGTCGCTGTTGTGCAAATCGCGTTTTGTCATGTTAGCCCTAGGAGTTGGCAGTTTTTCATTGTGTTTATAAACATTGGGACTATACTTGGTAATGTAACTAATTTATAATTGTACCAAAATTAAATGTCAAACTAAAACCACTATATGATGACCTCCGTGATCGGGTGGCTTGCACACCGTTCTTCACGGTGTCGCCATCTTTGATACCCTGGGTTGATCCCCGGGCAGGTCACTGTAGAAACTAACTCTTCTTTCTACAATGTCTCAGGTCTGGGTGCTTGTGGAGCCGTAGTTGTTTCCATAACAGGAGTGCTTTAGCTACTTTAGGATCAAAGCAAAGTATGTGATGTTGTCTAATATTTAACTGCCTCTGTGGCCGAACGGTTACCATGCCGGACTGCCACGCAGAGGTCCCAGGTTCGATTCCCGGGCCGGGAGAAATATTTGTATGACCTACATCTGTTTCTCTCGTGAGTTTGGGTGTAATTTGTGGTTGTCTATATGTGTGTACATGGCACCCGCGACACAGGGTTTCCCTAGTGCGGGGCTACGTTGAGTGTGTGTGTTATTATTATTATTATTATTTAGTTATTTATAATATTCTGTGAACGCAAAAGAACTCCGGCGCCGCTGGACCGCCCGCGCGCCCCTCACTCGATTCATTCCGACTCGTAGATGAGTGTGCTCACATGTATTACTTTTCTATTGTAATCAAATTGGAATGCACACTCCAAAGGTTTTCATATCATTTTATTTTATTAGCTGAACCTTTAATAGTAAAGTTTAACAATTTAGTTTATGGATTCTACTAATGATATTTTATAAATTTATTGTAATGGACGTAGTTATTTTTATTTTAATTTTTGTTATTGTAATGGACTTAGTTATTGTTATTTTAAAAAATGTACATAATTTCGTTAAAAAAGAAGATATCCATAAAACTAACCTTAGAACTAAGTCCAAACTCATGGTACCACGATTTCGTTTAACTACGGTAAACGATTCTTTTATGGGGAACTGTATACGTTTTTACAATAAGATTCCGGAGCATATATTAAAATTACCATTTCGTAAGTTTCAAACTTACGTTAAAAGTATTTTAATTGAAAAGTCATGTTACACAATATTAGACTACGTGTGAGATACAGATGTATGGAAAAACAACATGAGTCTATTTTCCACACAAATATGATTCGAAATGTATTCTATAGCATTTAAGATTATTTGAAAAAGCAATCCCTAGAGTTTCTTGCGCGTTCTTCTCAGGGAGGTCAGCGCAGTGAACGAACAGTATCTTAAAAAACGACGTTTTCAATTTTACCTATGGAATCATTGACTTACAAATAAATGGTCTAATACAAAAACCACGAAAAAAAGTCAACCTATTTAAACGTAGTGACATGTAAGGGAATATGAAAAAGCTAAAACGTTGAATTTAAATTGTAATGTCATCGCAGTACTGTCTAATTTTGCTTGCTTTGCTGTCAATCGAACAAACGAAGACTAAAGCGTGAATGACGCTCTGTATACGATTTTAACGCCCTATAAGTTCGGACACTTTTTAGCGCGGACCCGACGTCCATATAATTGTAAGTCAATGTATGGAACAAATGATTATTTGACTTTGACACACACTTGACGGACGTAAGACCTCATAGTACAGGGGCCCTTAGTTTGGGAGCTAGGCACATCTCTGTACCTATTTTTCTGTATTTTTCATTAAAGTTATTATCATTTTCTTTTCATACTGTTTACAAAAATTATTTTCCATACAGTTCTGCGGCGATATAAATTGAGCCTTAAGCCTTAAGGCTGAATTTATATTGAATGTTAAAAATAAAGACGGAATCAAGAAACGTAATATCGCAGTCGAATTTCTATATTTGAATTGTCGTAGCTGTTTTCGGGAGAAATCAAATCGTTTATCATATTTCCAGCAAAAGTATATCGGTTTCATTGAGTGGAAAATGAGAAAAAATAAACTGAAAATCCGCCATTCCAACACGTCGTGTTAAAGAGCAATAAAAAGCTGGGTAAGAGGCAAGTAAAGGATCTAATGCGAACCCTCTTGCAGCAAATTGAACGTATCATCCGCACGTTTCCGATTGAATTTCATTACTCCATTAGACATATGGAAAAAGTCTTTTATTTTGATACTTTGCCATTATTCATTTTTTTATGTTGTTGAAAAACTGCCACAGGCAAGAAACATGCCGTAGATCAATAATGACGAGGACAGAATGCTGTTTTTTTATGGTGCAAAGTGATGGGACGAACAAGTCGTAAGAGACACGCCTGTGCATAATAGTTGAAGGGCCACTTAATCTGAGGGGCACTGCCACTGCCCCTGAGACTTAACCCACCTCAAAAGTACGTGGAATTACATCTATTTGCCAAGTTTCATTGAGATGTCCCCTAGTTCACCACTATACAACTGCCTCAGTGGCCGAACGGTTACCATGCCTTGACTGCCACGCAGTGGTCCCAGGTTCGATTCCCGGGCCGGGCGAAATATTTGTATGACTCATTTATTTCTCTCGTGAGTTTGGGTGTAATTTGTGGTTGTCTATGTGTGTGTCCATGGCACCCGCGACACAGGGTTTCCCTAGTGCGGGGCTATGTTGAGTGTGTGCGTTATTATTATTATTATTATACAGGATTTGACACAGGAGATAATAAAAATAGGTTCTTACTACTCAAGTTATATTGAAAGAGAAAAACGCCTTAAATTGGAGAATAGCAAAACCAACCATTAAAATAATTGCTCCTTAAGTAAAATTTTGGTGCTATTAGGAAATGAAACTATTTGTCCGGATTTCAATCGCGTATATATTGTATTTTTCAAACAAACCGACGACTGACATACAGTCAACCGTGGCCATGGGACCTATAAAGGGCCCGAAACGTCGGTTTGTTTGAAAAAAACAAATATACGCGATTTAAATTCCGAAAAATAGTTTCATTTCCTATGTGTAACAATCGCGAAAACCTAAGACCTCGTTAGGCGCTATTTACAAAATTGAATGTTCATGCGTGATCAGCCACCCTTAGAGGTGGATGATTTTCTTCAAAATGAAATGGGACTTCTTTGGAGGTACCCTCTTTCCAACAAAAAAAGAATCATGAAAATCGGTTCACAAATACTGGAGTTATCGCGTAACATACATACAAAAAACAAACATATGTTGAGTGAGTCGAATTGAGAACCTCCTCCTTTTTTTGAAGTCGGTTAAATAGAAAAATGAAAGTAGAAAAAGATGGTTTAATTGTTTAATTAATTTATGAACATACAGTAAAAATAGTAGAATTGTCAAATTGTTATTCGCAATAATTAGATTTTATTGTGGTGGCAACATATTTTTATTAGCTCTCTTCCAGTTTGGCTATATTCAATGCTGGTGTCTTTTATTTTAATAATTTAGAAATTATAGTGCAGTCATTGACTTACAAATAAATGGACGACGGGTCTAATACAAAAACCACGAAAAAAATGTCCCAAGTCAACCTATTCGAAATTTAAATTGTAATGTCATCGCAGTATCGCGCTGTCAGTAGAACAAATGAAGACTAAAGCGGAGTGTCGCGCTCTGTATACGATTTTAGCGCCTTACAAGTGCGGACACTTTTTAGCGCGGACCCGACGTCCATATAATTGTAAGTCAATGAGTGCAGTGCTCAATTTTATGCTTGCGTTTTTATTTATACAAGCACGTAGTGGTCCTTCGTGCTAGATATGAACCAGCGACATATGGATATACAGTTCAGTCCAGTAAAACTATCATACTATTTATTCTAAGCCTTTGAAAAGCACGTCACATCCAGATGTAACAATTCAACTGTTGTCGTTTCCCTGAAAAAGAAAATGGGCATAATCGCCCCGTTTGCCAGACTCGGAAGGTGCAATCTGAAGATAAGAAGTAATAAGTTGTTCCTCGCCTTCTTCAAAACCCTTGGGAAGATATTGTGTCCCTGTATTTGATCCGGGATTTACAAGGAACGGTATTTTCACGATTTATCAAGCAGACACACGGTGTATAGGACTATCCCCTCAAGTCTCTTAGGGCTATTACAAACCAGCGGACGGGAAGGCAAATTACATTAAATTTATCAATGTATTTGTTATACTTTTTCAATTCTTGCGGTATTGAAGAGCACCCTAGAGGATATCGCGGTGGAAGGCACCGGTATGAGCTGGAATCCACCGGTGTGCGTTGGATTTTGTTTTATATTACCAAGTGTTGGGACGAACAAGTCGTGCGTCTGATGGTAAGCGACACGCCTATATATAACAGTTGCCCTGCCACTCAGAGCTTTAAATCGCAAAGATCTAAGAGGCACTGCCACTACGCCCGACACGCAGAGACATAAGTTGACAATTCCCATATGCCTGTAATTTCACTAGCACCCTTACGTTTCTAAACTGGAAAGCAGCATGCTTACATTACTGCTTGGTGGTAGAAATAGGTAAGGTGGCAGTACTACCCTGGACGAATTTTTCTCTTTGAACGCGTCGGTATCAAACCCGCACGACCTGTGGCATGTCGGCGAATACCGTGGCATTCCAGCGGACTCTGCGGTCTGCTAACGGGCACTCGCGGTATCGTAAGGGACATCCCTCATCTCTCATCAGTGTGCTCGTGTGGGCATAAAATCCGCATAAAATCAAAGAGGAGCAGCTGTGGGACGAATAATATTACATTATTACGTGTTGAGTATTAAATTCTACGAATTTACCGTCAAAATCGGAGTTTCATTGTTTTCAAAACAATTACGTAGGATCAAACCATTTCCAATATTGTCAATAATGGCCAATAAGACTAAAAGCATTTCAATATATCCTACCCATTTCTATTTCTCATGTTTGCATATGTTCACTCAAACTTCTCCCGTTTTCATGTTCCAAACAAATACCACTATTTGTTGAAAACAAAAGTGCACAGGCCAATGCGTAACAAAAGGTGCATTTGGTGCATTCCCAGCCCGTCCTTTTGTGAACGCCTTTTCATATGAGAGCGTTTTACTCATAGACTACATATATCAGTTCGTTATTTTTTTTCATTTTTTTGTCATGCGATGTTTTGTCATAACAAGAATTTCAGTCGTCAAGTTCATATTAATACAAGAATTGATTGTCATTTGCAAGACGTTTTTATATTTTTGTCACCATATCGTGCTATGAAACCTGAATCTAGTGATAATTGCTAAGTGATTAACCACGAAAATATACTTTAATCTTAGATTAAAGAGTTACAACTTAACCGGCGTAATAGGCTCAATTTACATTGTAACCATAGCATAATAAACTCATCAATTGTGTAACGTGCAAACTAGACACGAGCTAAAATATACACAGGTCGCGCGTCTTTACCGTATTCTTACAAAAGTGACATAAAGTTCTTTATGTTATGTACAAATTCGTTACAAAAATAGCTTCCATTCCATTCCGCTACCAGTGTAGACTGAGCCTAAATAACCATTTTGTCCGCTACAGAGAGCTCACTTTTATTTCCAAAAACAACATGTCTGTCAGTTTTCTTTTGATCTGGTCTAAGTTACTTATTATCGATCTTCCTCGTCCATGCTTGTCTTCAACTTTTCCTTCGATCAGGTCGTTAATGAAGTCATCATATCTTACAACATCCAACACATTTCTTGCTTCCTTCACACCAGTTCCTTCTTCGAGGCTCTCGGTGTCCAGCAAGTTTTTATCATAAGAGAAAGAAAAAAGCAGTAGAGCTCGTTGTGAAACAGTTCATCCAGGGAAGTACTTGCCACCTTACCTATTTCTGCCGCTAAGCAGTATTGTGAGCATTACTGCGTTTTGGTTTTAAAGGGTGCTTGCTGGTGTAATTACAGGCACATGGTACTTTT
>NW_020653731.1:13291024-13296907 GCF_003589595.1 Hyposmocoma kahamanoa | reverse complement strand
TGTAACCAGTTTTTCACTCATGACTTGTACTCCAAAACAAAGGTCACAGTACCGCTACGCTAGCCGCGCCGGCGCCGGTTCCGGTTCCACTACTGTATACAAACTGCCCTACTGCTCAATATTTCAATTTGTCAATATGCTATTATGCAATACTCCAATCGATACAGTTATCGGCTGTTTACCCTTTATTACGTTGTATCATTGTGACTTTTATCATGCTACACTTAAAGCTGAAATTTAGACAGCAATTGAATGCGGAACAGGTATCGTGCATTCTTTTCCTAGCTTTTATTATATGGGTCATAAAGTTGAAAATTATTTGTAACACGGGTTAGTTACATACCACTGTCTTTTGGAACTATGTGCAATCACTTGTTTTGCTGGTAAAGGTAAGTATTGTGAAGAACCTTGGCTTTAACATGTGAAGAGAATACTGGCAAAACTATTTCGATATCTATATTTCTGACATAGAGCCAGCAGTTGATAGTGGCAGTAGAGTTCCTTGTAAAAGAGTTCGTTCAGAGAAGTTCTGCATGCTTACCTATTTCTGCCGCCAAGTGGTAATGAGAGCATTATTACGTTCCGGTTTTGAAGGGTAAGGGCGCTGGTGAAATTACAGGTTCATTGGATTTGTCAACTTATGTCTCAGGATAACGGGCGCAATGGCACTGCCCTTTAGATCTTTCCAATTTAAAGCTCAGAGTGGCACTGCAACTGATATGGACATGCGTGTCGCTTACCACCAGGCGCACGACTTGTTCGTTCCGTCATTTGGCATCATAAAAAAATCGGCATTGTGACGTACATAAGCTGATGCAGTACAGTTTGTAATGATGCAATCGTAAATAACGGAAATACACGCTGACTTGTTTGTCAGAAGCAGTGCTCTACTTTTCAAATTGCAATAATTTATTGATTTCGACTTTGAATGCGACGCAATCGAGTCACGCAATGGTGGTACAAGGGGTACTTCTTTAAATGTGCCAACTTCAATCAGTGTTACACTTGTGTGTTTCGTTTTGATACCCGGGACCTGAGTCCCCGGGACGCTTAAACCTCCTACCTATATGTACGAGTATAATATATGGTATGGGTATAGTAACTAAGACTTCTTAATAAGTAGTTTAGTAGCAGTAGTGTTCGCTATGCAAGGATTCGGCCAGGGAAGTTTGCGGACCAAAATTCAAGACATTAGGGACCGCCTTCTGGACCTAAAGTGAAGGTGCGCAGGATACGTGGTTAGACGTAGCCGCTGGAGAAAGGCCTTCACACTGGTGACCAAGAAATCATTGGCGTCCAATGACGTGCTGGATCGATAATATATTAAAAGTTGCGGGCAGAACCTGAACCAGAAACGCACAAGACCTGAAAGTATGGCAGGAGCGATAGGAGGCCTATATCCAGCAATGGGTAATACGAATGAATGTGAAGTGAAAAAGACGTCTTGCGTTTCTAGCAGAAGCAAAACGTCTGAGAGCTTTTTTTGACCTGCTTAAGCCAGTTCTGGTGATGACTCCCCAAGCCTCCAGCGACTAGAAGACTGGTGACTACTTCCGCCAAAGAATATATTTCAATCCAAAGCAAAATTGCACTGTGTAATGAGTCGCCCTGAGCCGTGAAGTTGACAAGTCCCATCTACTTGTACTTTCACCTTCATTACCGGAACGCGGCGGAAATCGGTATGGTAGCAGTATTTCCCTGGACGAATCCTTGTACAGAGAACTCCACACTACTAAAGTACTGATTTAATTACTAAAATAGGAATGGTATATTCACCTAAACTCCAAATGACACAAATAGTGAATAACACCTTTCTCGGAAACTCGCATCCAGCAGTGGAACGTGTAGTGCATCGATTATGACAATGTTTTCTTTTTCACTTGACGCCTTTATTTTGCTATTTCGGGAAGCTACACTGAATACAATGAAAATGTAACTTCATATCTCAATGCCAGTTGTTACATAAATTGTCACCCGTAAAGGGTCGTTCCGGCGGGTATTGGACCTTTGCTTTAATAAAGCGATCCTTAGTGATGCGGACAAATCTTTGTTACTTTAGCCATATAAAGCCATTTGTCGACCCTGTCTATCGTATAAAAATTAAATCTCAGAAAACCAAGTCCAGGACTAATCTAGAAATCTTCGTTTTTTAAATTGATCCTACCGGGAATCGAAGCTAATAACCGTTGGGTCACCGACTCGATATAGGTAAGTAACTTTATGATGTAGGCTTGCAAATCTTTGTTTTTAGTTTTTAACAACTTTTTTTTTGCGTAGCGCTTTGTGATAAATCTATGAAAATTTTATTCGCTCTGCCAGACCCAGTACTCACGTTCTCCATCCGACATTTACTATGAAATAGGTAGTAATACATGGCCAAATTAAAAGGCGCATGTTGCGAATGAAGCTTTATACTTGGCATGATCTTTTAATTTGTTCGAGTATAACATATTTGACTGTAATTGTTACGGACGTATGTCGGACAGAAAACGAGAGTAGGCCCCCAGGTACCTTTATATTATAATTGTAATGTAAAAGCCGCATCGAAGGAATTATACTTAGTGTTCGATATTTGTATTAATAATTATAACAAACTAGAGAGAGAGTAAAAAAATTTCAATAGAAATTACAGAAATACATTTAAAACACAATGAATGCTCTGGCGGCCCGCTGACAACGAGTGACAAAGGTTTGAATTATTGATCGCTATCGGCAAACCACAGTTAGTTGCCAACATCCCTTCGACGAGTGCTGTCCCGTTATCAGATAGGATTGTATACTCAGGAAGCCTCTTTTCGCAGTCTTCTTAGAGCCACTGTGACGGAGTTAGTTGATAGAGCGGCTACTATCTCTAGATCAACGGCGCGAGTGACTAAACAGGAATAAACAGCTACCCACCTTTTTTCACAACGCCGCCCGACCGATACAAGCACAGCTCCAAAGTAATTGAAGCCGATGTTGGTAAATGGTCTTGCATGATGGAATAAGTCTTTTTTTTATGATATCAAGTGACGGCACGAACAAGTCGTGCGCCTGATGTGCTTTAAAACACAGACCTGAGGGGCACTGCCACTGCGCCCGTCACCCTGAGACAAGTTGATAA
Organism: Hyposmocoma kahamanoa; assembly: GCF_003589595.1. Classification (NCBI taxonomy): domain Eukaryota; kingdom Metazoa; phylum Arthropoda; class Insecta; order Lepidoptera; family Cosmopterigidae; genus Hyposmocoma; species Hyposmocoma kahamanoa. The sequence goes on along the minus strand of NW_020653731.1, from coordinate 13,293,804 downwards.
GTCTCCTGTGCCTGTAATTTCACCAGCACTCTTACCCTTCAGAACCGGAACACAATAATGCTGAAATAACTGCGTGGCGGCAGAAATAGGTAAGGTGGCACTACTTCCCTGGACGAACTCTTTCATAAAGAGCTCTATTACTACAAAAACTGTTTTTCGGGAGGAAAGTCACTAAAGGGTTGTGACGGTGTGACCTCCTTACACCGTCATCTCACCTCTTTGTATCGCCTCTCTCCTCTTGTATCTTATCATTTTTTTTATTTTACTTGTATTTAAATTTTAAATTTGAATTGTTCCATCTTCCTTCACTTTCTCATTTTGTTTTCGCACCACGGTCACTCCCAGCTCGACCACCACAACAGTCAGAGCTGTTAATAAGCTAATCATGTGTAACAATTTATAAGTCTACAGCCTTCATGTATCTATTTCAGTTTCTCGGCCCATTTAGGGGTAAGTGCCTTAATAATAAAGTGTAGGGAGTGTTTTATACTGTTATACCGGTTTTTTTATATTTACCTTTATATTGTGACAGCTTTTCTTTAAACTTTACTTCTTTAATAAATTTTCTGGACCGGAAGTTTCCCATTTCATTGCCGTGAACCTGATCACGGCTAGTTAGGGTTACAACCCTTTCAGGGTGAACTTTACTATCTTTAGAGTAAACACCTCGCATACGAATTTTTACATAGTTTTTTTTTTATTGATTTTTGTGCAGCAATTTACAAACTCTTGCTTAAATACGTCGTCGGTGTTTTGGGAGTAAGCGACATTTCAAACATTTTTCAGGGGAGCAATTTCTAACGACTGTTTTAAAATATTTACGACCGGTTTTAAAATACAATTTTGAAACTTAAACTAAATTAAAACCAAGATTGAATATTAAAACATAAATATTTTAAAACTGTCGTTAAAACTTACAGCTCCCAGCTTGAAGGTTTCGTCTTGGTTGTGGTCTTTCAATAAAATTCATCATCATCAAGCAGCCGCTACTCCATCCGCCTTCGGATATAGGCCTCCTCCATATCTCTCCATTTACGTCGCTACCGTGGTACATATGCATCCAGTTGCGGCCCGCGAAAATTTTAATGACATCCACCCAACGAAGTGGCGGACGACCTCTGCCGCGCATGTGGCCCGGCCCATTTCCATTTCATCGTCTCAATTTTGCGTACAACGTCCCCGACTTTAGTAATCCGTCGATAAAATTAGGTGGTCTCAATCTTACAACAATGGAAGAACAAGACCAAGACTACAAGACCGATTTTGGGCGGCACTAGCATGACGTACTTTCCTGTGAATGAACAAATGTAGGTGTATACTATATCACAAATATATTAATGTCATGTTTTGATCTATGTAAGCAATATTCACGAGCACGTGTCCCATCACGGCCGACCTATAAAATACAACAGTTATCATTCATGGCATTTGGGTCGCTCCTCCGTTAGGCATTGAGACGTTTATTGGTTGCGGTTATATAACTGTTTAACGATTACCGAAGTCATAATGTCTTTTGCTGAAAACTGTCGTTCTAATAATGCTACATTTTTTCGTTCTAATTCGTAACTGACATTAGATAATTTGTCAGGTAACGTATTTTCAGTTTAGCAATTCACACCTTGAGCTGGATGCACGCATTATACTCGTTCTGCAAAAATACGCTTCCGGACACATAATTTGAGCCACCACGCATTTTTAGTATTAAGTGTCCTAAGATTAATCAATGTTTGATTGATCAAAAATTATTATGCAATTCTAAAACTTGTATACTAAACGTCTTTTCCATAAGTCCTTGTTGGGAATTTGAAATTGCAAAACCGGGGAAAACTTTTTCTTCGATGATAGCACTGGGTAATTTTCAGCTTATTTTTCTCTACCTAATTTCGGTGGCAATTTTTATTATTTAAATATTCGGGTATATTACCGTGAAATATTAGTAATATTTCAGATTACTACACTCGAATATTAAATAATACTTCATGATAATATTTTAGAATAGTTGAATAATAAAAATTGCCACCGAAATTAGGTAGAGAAAATGAGTCTGAAAATTACCCCACTATTTTTGTATTCCTTTACGACAAAAATACGAGGTGGCCCGAATTATGTGTCCGGGAATATATATATTTATACTATCAAGTGAAGGGACGAACAAGTTGTGAACCCGATGGTAAGATACACGCCTGTCCATAAAAGTTGCAGTGCCACTCAGAGCTTTAAATCGCAAAGATCTGAGGGGCACCTCCACTGCGCCCGTCACCCTGAGACACATAATAAGTTGACAAGTCCCATGTGCCTGTGATTTCACCAGCACCCTTACCCTTCAAAACCGGAATGCAGTAATGTTCACATTACTGCTTGGCGGAAGAAATAGGTAAGGTGGCATTACTTTCACAAGGAGGTACTAAAAATTTTAATTATATAAAAAACAGGCAAAGTGTTATATAATACAATATTATAATACAATACATATGTTATATAAATACAATACAATGTATAATCAATAGCTAGATAAGTATTTCGAATGTAAACATACTCACCTAATCATGTAAACACTCACTAAGGAAATGCTAAGGTCCATTTCACAATAGTTAACTAATGATGTATTACTTAACTAATTATGTTTAACTATCTCATCGTTTTTCTACTATATAATCTTAAACCATAAGAACTGTAATTGATTACTATTTCCTAACTCATAGACATCACATCTCTGTAAAATACTTATAATTTAATAAATATATTTTTTTAAAAGTTCTCTCGCTGCTCATTTGGTAACA
>NW_020653731.1:13243682-13291014 GCF_003589595.1 Hyposmocoma kahamanoa | reverse complement strand
AAAACAGGAACCCGTACAAATACATAACCCAATACTCTTGACACTAACAATGCCGTACATATAAACAATAGTAAGTTGACTTAAAACTTTTTACGTAACACGTTCGTTCACCCTTGTGTAAGAGGTTGACAGTGTGCCAGGTCGTTAAGTTTGTGATTGAGTTACGAGCAAAGCGGCGAGCGGAATTCGATCAATAGTAATTTGGCAGTGGAGTTGGCAATCACTGTAATGCTGGTAAATGAAGTCTTGCTGCTGCCTATTTCTTGAAGTTATGTCATATGGAAATGAAACCATTTTTCCTGATTTAAATCTCGTATATTTGTTTTTTCAAACAAACCAAACGTTTCGGGCCCTTTACAAGTCTGTATCTGTTTCTTTTCCTATGTGTAACAATCGCGAAAACCTAAGAACTCGCTATTATACCATATGATTTGGATTTATACGTGGTCTTCTGTAAAGGAATGACACGCTCCGATCTTGTAATATGTCCATTTTTTCTGTATTTCTGGGAATCCTGCGGCCTGTTGGGTAGACAATTGATCTGTCAACGACTACTACGAGCCAAGAAAAATTGCTTCTTCTAGAAGTCTATAGTGTTGAATTAGAAGCCATTAGGTAGTATGGCCAATTATACGCACCAAGTATATGTAAAATTTGCAATACAAATATACAACATAAAAACCAACATAATTCGTTTAAATCAATACATTGACCGATTAAAAAGAAGACAAATTCTACTAACGTCTTTTTCAACCTTATCATTCTTTCTCTTCACATTTTGCAACCATTTAAAGAACACGAAACAACAAACTTCGTTCGTTGGTATATTAAAGAAAATACGATTTCTTACTTACGTGTTTAAGGGCCGTATTCCAGAACTCTACTCAATGCTCAAGTCAGGATTTGAGTATGGTTTAAAGCACTCGAAATCATACTCAAAACCCTGCCATTAGGGTCGTATTTCCAGTGCTTGAAATCATACTCATATCCTGACTTGAGCATTGAGTAAAGTTCTAGAATACGACCCTAAGTCTATCAACCGTAGATTTTACTCTAGAGGTGAGAATATTTTAAGCAGATCCGTTGGGTTTGTTTTTTCGAATGCGCCGCTCTCGCTTCGCTTATCACCATAGTCAAATTTCTAACTCAAGCCGCACGTTATGCTTTATGATGTCATCAGCCGACCATCACACTTAGATTGCACTCGAGTGCGAGTACCTAACTATATATTTTAATTGCAGGTTTTTCTCCTTTTGTTCTCAGCGTTGATTTACGTGTCGCAATTTAACTTATACAGTGATGTTTTAAAATTTAATACACATTAAATTTGTTAAGAATGCATGCCTGCGGGATCGGGGTCATCAATCCTGGGGACTCGCTGGATATGCGGGACAAAAAATAATATTTTTTGTTTTAAGTAGCTATTTTCGTAAATTTGTGTTGTTTTTTATAATACTGTTCCTTAATTAAGTTTTTTTAATATTTCCGAAGAAATGACAAAGTATTTAAAGTTTCATCTTTTAAACTGGATCTTATTTTTTGTTTCGCTATGAATCGTAAGTTCCAGGACAAAATTGTTTAATCGTCTGTTAATGAGGCCAAGAAAAATAAATTACAATAGAATGACGTTTGCGGGACTGCGTGACTGACAAAAATGGAATTAGAAGAAAATGGGCAATTTTCTTCAAATGTACATTGAAATATATAAATTTTTTTTTTTTCAATTCCCCTACTGATCCCGCAGCTGTGATCCCGCAAAATTCGTGCTTTTGCAGAATTGGTTTGGATTAATCTTATTATATTATAAAGTTATTTTTTAGGTAAATATGAAAAAAAAAAACTAAGAAAACCTCTTCTAACTTTGGGTATCATTCTCATTATTTATTAGGCAATGTCGTAAAATCAATAGTAATTTTTAGGAGTAGACCAACGTGCTACAGTGAAATATTTTCGTCGTTTCCCGTTTTTGGCACTTGTCTTCATTGCATACATTATGCAATACTGTACTTATCTACTAGACTTATTTATCTAAATAGTAAATTATGTCCATTTTCATAATGAATACTGTGTATTACAAACGTAATTCTGCCGTTAGGAAATGTAAAATATAGAAAGAACAATCTCGAAAACAGAGTAGTCTTGTTTGTTTATTTCTCTGGAGAGGTGGGCTAATGGAAGTACAATTTTGAGCTTATTGCACACGTAATATGACCGTCAACAAAACAAATTACATTAATTATCGTCATCAATTTGCGGGATAAGGAAGATATGGATCTTCCTTATCCCGCCTGGAACAAATTAAATTTCGTTACTGTAAGCAACGTTTTTGGCACAAACAGAGGTTTGCAAAACTATTATTTTGCCTTCAGAAGTCGACTTTACGCACCGGAACCCCCCCCCCCGCCCCTAGGAGGAGCTACGTCCTCCCCCTCCTCTCCTCACGACGAAGCCGGCCACACCGCCCCGTCGCCCTCGCGGCTGCCTAACTTATTGGCGAACGAAGCCCCCGCTCCGATCGCCCGCAGCCGCGATGGTACGCCGCCGCGTGATCGGGAGAGGGCCGATTCCGCTCGGCGACCTCCTCCTGAAGCATCACCGCTTCACGGAAGGAGACCACTGCCTCATGGGACTCTTGATCCGCCAACATAGCCGCTACTATGCCTGGCGGAGAGAGATCTCGCCCGATCCGGGCAACCAGGATGTTCCGTGTGGTGGGCGGAATCCTGGTCCCTCCCACAGTGGTGGCACTGCGTCGTCGACTCGTGTCCGATCCGATTCAGATACTCACCGAAGCATCCGTGCCCGGTGAGTATCTGTGTCAGTCGGAACGTGGTGACGCACTTTCGCTGGCTCAACCAGACTTCGAGGTTGGGCAGGAGCTAACGCGCGCGCGCTAACGCGCGCGCGCTAGCGCGAGATCCACAGCTGTTCCAGCCTCTCGCGCCACTTCTCGAACGCCCGTCGGCGCTACTGCCACCGCACTTCCGGCGGCGCAGCTTCCTCCACCTACCGGCGGCGCGCGTAAATAGATACGCGCGTCCATCTCCGTCAGAATGTCCAGCGGGGGAATCCGCGCCAGGACAGTCGCCGCTTTGGCGTGTGTACCTAGAATAAACTGACATGCTTGAAGAGGTTGATGTGAATGGAAAAGGCGAAAGATGGGGAGCGTGGCAAGTGGATGCTCAAGGTTTTTGCCTACCTCATTGAGAGACATGCGGTAATGGTATGTAAGTGTGAAATTCACTAATTAGGATTCGTTAGTTCGATAAGCTTGTGTCTAAATATGATCAAACTTCGAGTTCTTTTCTCTACTCTTGCTCTTTTTATAGCCGTGGTAGCCTAGTGGTTTCTAAGCAGAAAGTCGTGAATTTCAATTTAGTAGCAGTAGACCTCCTTGTGAAAGAGTTCGTTTAGGGAAGTACTGCCACCTTACCTATTACTGCCACCAAGCAGTAATGTTGGCATTACTGTTTTCCGGTTTTGAAGGGTTAACGGTGCTGGTGAAATTACAAGCGCATGGGACTTGTCGACTTACGTCTCAGGGTGACGGGCGCAGTGATTCAGACCTTGGCGATTTAAAACTCTGAGTGGCACTGCAACTGTTATGGACAGGCGTGTAGCTTACTGTCAGACGCACGGCGTGTTCGTCCAGTCACTTGATATTATAAAAACAATTAAATTGTGAATTTACCATAGCTTTTGAGGCAAAAGATGGTGAGGAATCTGTTATTATTGTTACAATTGTTTTCGAATTTTTACTGGTCCCATGTCAGTCGTGACCAAGGGACCCGTAAAGAGGGCCCGAGACGTTGGTTTGTTTGAAAAACGAAATGTACGCGATTTAGATCAGAAAAAACAGTTTCATTTCAATGATCAAACTTCATTTGTGGAGCGTGCTCGTAAAAAACTTCATTTAAAAAGGGTTCCCGTCTATTTTTCCCACTTCTTCACCCTATCGTTTCACATCTGGCCTCAACACAACGTCTCCAACAATATTATATCTCAGAAGATAATATAATAGACATAATCATTATGAATCATATCTCTTACGTTAGTTGAACAATGCGGCGTTGATCGCTTTTATCACAACGATGTTCTGTTCGTCAAATGGGTTGCGTCGGTATTGGTGTGGATATATTTGTGGTTAGGGGAGATTGTGGTACGGGGTCGGGAATGTGCATAAAGATTATTTCTTCTCTTTTTGGTGGTACTGTACAAATGTACGTTGCACTACATTAAACATGATTTTCTGAATTAAACCATTTGAATAACTTGTTGTTAAACATGTTCGGAAATGTTTGTATGACTTTCAAAAAACGAACACGGAAAGTTTGTCAATTATGGACCACGCTACTTCTTCCCGGCCAAGGCCTGCAAAGTAAGTATAGAAATCCATTACTGACTTCTTCTCTAAAGCTTTAAATCTAAAAAAAATTTATACAGCCAACTGCCCAATGTTCATAACTGCGAGATTTAAAAATACCTCCCAGTACCGCTTACTTAAAAAAAGAAAAAGAAATAGGCGGTGACATTTAACCTAAATTGTTTTGGTATTCTTCGGTTTTTCGTATTGATGAATGAGCGCGAAAATACAATAATAAATACACATTCAAACACATCATCAGAAGTTCAGCAGACCACTATTAATGTGCCTGGAAAAACAATAACATTTTCTTTTAGCAATTGTCCTAACACGTCAAATATAATATATTAATTAATATTTTTCTACATTTTCTATTATATATTTTCCTATCTTTAGTCTGTTATTACATCATCATATTGTTTGAGAAAAATTCTATACATGCCTCGGCGGGAACGGGGATTGCTGGACTCGTATTAATACACGGCCTCGCTGGTGCTCGTCTTTGTACCTCATACTCGTACAGCAATCCCTTACTTCCCGGCCTCTGCAATAGTGTACTATTTGCCATTAAGTAAGTCATAATAATGCTCTTTAATTATATTTGCCTTGTTGACTATTTTAAGCTACCTCGATATATCGAGAAATGTAAAGCTGGACATCCTTAGTAAGGTGAAAATATTTCTCGCTGGACAGTTCAATTCTGTACAAAGCGCGGACGTGCGGATCTTGCTTGGAGTATTGCAGTCACCTGTGGTATGACTCAGCGAAATATCAACCGGCTCTTGACTCGGATAAACGCAGAGCCAAGAATTTGTTGGCGACTACAATCTCGAATCTAAACTTCATAACTTAGCCTACAGGCGAAAAGCTGCCTTTCTTTCGATTTTCTACGGAATATACTTCTGAGAGTGTGTCCATGAGCTCCATCAACTCATTGCGCCTGCCCTCTTTTACGGGGGTTATATACCTGCCACCTACACACTATGCTACACAATCATTACACTCTCATATCACTCACACTTACACATTTATATAGCACACATTGACTTTATAATATTTGTAAGTCAATGATAGCACATAATTGTTTTAAAATTAACTTAAATACTTAAGAGTCTATACTACCTCAGCTCGAATAAAAAATTTACCCGTACAGAATCGATTCTGTTGCGCGGGTCGAGCGGTAGGGACACTGGCTTTATTTTAGAATTTATTTTATTACAAATGAAACTAAAACCATTTGATAAATGTATATCGTATAGCATACGTGTTCTATTTAGTGCAGTTGATATAAAAAAAAATCATTGATATATGTAAAGTACTTATTGAGTACAACGGTCGTGCCCCGTATAGATGTATACCTACTTGATTGTTATTAAAATATCCAAAGGTTAAGATCACGCAATATTTTGAACCACCTGCTACTCTGAAACACATTCTGTCAAGTGGAGCTTAATGGGATCAATCTCACTTCTTAATGAAATAGATGACGACTTGACTAAATTCATTCCTTTTATTAATCGACTTACAAATAAGAGGAGGTTCTCAATTCGACTGCTGTGTGTGTTTGTGTGTGTGTGTGCGCGCGTGCGTGCTTGCGTGCGTGCGTGCGTGCGTATGTGTGTGTTTGTGTGTGTTACGCGTTTACTCCGACATTTATGAACCGATTTTAATGTTTCTTTTTTTGTTGGAAAGAGGGTACCTCAGCATTGGTTTCAATTTCGCTTTTTAATATTCGTTTTAATATTCCACTTCTAAGGGTGCAAACTAGGGGTTGAATCCAGTTTCGCAGTTTCCGTTAGCTTAGCAAATAGATGTAATATAAATAGAAACATGATAAGCAATAAGTAGACTTTACAGGTCGATTTTTTTTTAATAAAAACGTAATTATTTATAATATGAAATGACGGAACGACCACGTTATACGCCTGGTGGTAAGCGACACGTCTAGGCATAACAGTTGCAGTGCCACTCAGTGTTTTAAATTGCGTAGATCTGAATGCCGCTGCACCCATCACCCTGACTTATAATTGGTAAAACTTATAGTTTGCAAGTTCTTGTAGCTTCACCAGCACTTTATTCTCTAGGACTTCGGATTTTTTTTCTTCTCATTACATCCATAGTCGGTAATGAGAAGAAAAAAGGCCCGACGGTTTTATTTGGGACATTGTAGTCAAGTTAGCCTGCTTGCAATCATAATATTTACATGCAAGTGTGATGAAAAAGATATATACCAGCCTGAGGCCACGTTTCCTTCTGACCTTTATCTTTCTCTGGACCATAAATTGAAGGAATTTATATTTACCCCCTGAGTGCCATGCATAAGCAATTTATGTAGGAAAGAAATGGCACCTCCCATCTCCACAAATAAGGGATAATAAGACCCACGTCGCAAATACAGGCTTATAAGAAACGTATTCTACGACTATCACCATACGGGCGCTCGAGCCTTTTAGAACATTAGTCGAGATCGAGGAGGAGATGCACAAATAAAAAAGCCATAGTCTCAAAATTACAGCACACTTTATTCTATCGGCGATTAAAATTGTTCTACCGTTACTAATTTCAAAGATAAAGGGAAAATAACAGCTCAATTCTCATTGATGTTCCAAAAATATCCACAGCTACAAATTACTTCGACTATTCAAATGAGAAGATAAGTATTTTACAGGAGAAGAAAAAAAAGAAAAAAAGGTAAATATATTTGTTTTTTCAAACAAACCGACGTTTCGGGCCCTTTAGAGGTCGTCTTTAAATCGTTTTTACAGGTCCCATGGTCACAGTCAACCCTGACCATGGGATCTGTAAAGACGATTTAAATCCGGAAAAATAGTTTCATTTCCTAAGGTAAATGTAGTTAATTTAAAACTAAAGTAAACGAACTGAAGTAAGGTAAAAGCTGGCAGAGCAAGGTTTAAGAGATCAAAGTGTGTTTGTGTGAGTGCACGTGTACATAATATTAGTAATAAAAAAATTTTAAATAGTTTATTTGACATGCAATACTAGATTTTTTTGCTGGAGAAGCATGCATCATCGTGGACAGACTTTCAACAAAGCTTTCAACAAATTCATTCAACTCTATACTCCAAAAACTCGTCATCAAGCAGCGTCTGTCTGCTCTGGGGCTCTACTCTTGTTATCTATCCTAAATAATTACAGTCAAATAAGTAATACTCGATGAAATTAAAAAACAATGTCAAGTATGGAGCTTCACTCGCATCTTGCGTCTTTTGATATAGATGAGTACTACTTACTTGACAATAATTGTTTCGGTCGGATATCGGATGGAAAAAGAGAGTACAGGGCTTGGTACAAACTCGCATCTTGAAATGCTTCGGCATCGAGTATATAACCAGAAATAGAGACGAAATAGGGGCCATACATTCCTGGTAACTCATCAGTGATACATCACGTATAAATATCAAATCTCGTTTGCACTGAAATATAGACAGCGCCAACAACTGACCTGTGTGTACGTCTTCGTATATTCCAACAATATTCTGTATTTATTGTAATAAATATAATATGTCTAACAATAGTCATTCGGTGGTGTGGGGAAAAACAGCAGGACATCTAATTATAAAACAAACGGAAACAATTTTCATCGGTCATTAAATATTAAATATGTAATTTTGCAATTTTCGTCCGTTACAGCAAAGCTCAAGTTAACTATTCGATTTGAACCGTTAATTGTTACGAATTCGGGCTGGCCAATCGGAGCGCTGTTGTCACAAACATATTAAATGACATTTCGTCTCTATTTCTGGTTATATACTCGATGTTCTTTGGTCACGTCTCAAAACGCAATGTTGTCTCTGACTGATCAAATAAAGCCTGCAGTGGGCGGTCCTTCGCATCAGTGCACGAGGGGTACACAATCACAGCGAGATGGTGAGATATCGCGACGCGCATCAGCCTCTAATGATTATACTAAGTGATGACCACGACCGCTCTCTCAGGCGTACGTAAAAAGAAAATTCAAATTAATAAAAGAAATTAACAAATGGGTCTATGTCTCAGCTGCAGAGGACATTGAAGCACATTGCCCTTGCTGACCCCTTAATGGTTGAGTACACCCCAAAATATATTATTAAACACATATGTGCCAGATAAAAGCTAATAATTATAATATAAAATACAATTATAATTCCAAAATATTCAAAACAAGTGCAACTCACAATATATAATTTGTATAAAAGTACGTGTAATTTTGAAATTGGACCTACGCTCTATTTGTTTGAACTTTTTTGACGATTACTGCCAATATGAACTCTCTTTTACGAACTCTCCTTAAGAAATCTCCAACCAGATTGGTCATGTCATTTGAAACGCTGGCGTGGTGACAGAATTCCAACACGCAGCTACCCCTTCGAGAATTTTTATTATAATTTGCGGGTCAACGTCCCCGATTTCAATAGAACATTCTAAGATCGTCTCCGCTAGGTGCAGTAACGCTATTATAAGAATAAATTTGTTAAACCCCAGGAGACCTAGGGTCTGTGTTGTCGCTATTCACCAAACTCCTCGCCACTAAGTGAACTATTGTTATTTTGGGTAATTTGTTTTAAAAGGTACATTTTCAATTTTTGAATGGAGGAGGCGGCATTTTCCGGCTTTGGTACCGTTAGCCAAGATCAGATACACTATTTCAAGATATGTTCTGTATTGGGCATCTCTGCCCCAATTTATCAATATAATTATTATACGACTCCTAAGTGATCTCATCTCCATTATCAACAGTAACATAAAAGAAATAACATCACGTACTTCCATTCCTGTTCCTTGTACATTCAATGTCCTTCGTTTGAGTTTTAACAGCTGTGCTTACAGAAATATGACTACTTTAAGTTACGGTGCCGTGTGGTTTCTGTAAACGAAGATCAGACCACCCCTTATCTGCTTATTGTTGTTGTAGAAAGTTACTATAGGATAAATCAAGTAGACGGATATAGCCAGGTCTGTTTTTAGCTAAAGGGTCCTTAGAACTTTGCAATATTGGGGCCCTTTCACGAAGAATAATTTCTGACGAACAATTTATCGCTATTATTAGAATTTTCGATTCCTTTGGCCGCTTTCTGTAGTCAATCTTGAAATCTTAATTTAATTTGTAACACAGTTTTACCGGTTGAAGTGGTGGCCATTAATGCGAATAAAAAAGTTTATATTCAGCTGTGTAGAATAGAAAATTTATTTTAACTGTGAGACATCTTAACTTATGACATAGTCCCCGTCTACGAAATATCTTCGTAACAACTGTTTAAACATTTTACTGAGCTTGCTACAATAAAGATATTTCTGTGACGCATGACAAATCTTTCGATCTGTTGGATTATCACCCGTTTTGTTTGTATTGTTACAGAAGATATCACCACCGAACTCAAAGATGGTATTTCACTGTGCAATAACTGACATTACAAAAAAACATGCATTCGTATAAATAGGTAAAAGGAAGATTTATGGTATCGCATTTGGAAAACAATTTGTAATTGATGCTAGGGCTATTAGCGATGTAACGGAATTCATAAATACATTCTGAATTAAAACAGTAAAATTTGAATAGGAAATGAAAGTATTTTTCGGCTCAAAATCACAAACCAACGTTTCGGGGCCTTTCCAGGTCTCAGGGTCACGGCTGACTCAGATAGTAAAGTCATCAACCAGTGCGAACCACCCTATTTTTTACTATGGTTATCTAAGTTATTATTCTAAGTATCTTATTTTTAATGAGAGTTTATTACTTATTAATTTTAATATTATATTTTTTTGTAACATTTAAATTTCTGCGCGTTTTTTATCCGATAACAAGCCTCGCGGATTCGCGTGGCTAGCTTAAGTCAATATAATGAAGACCCCTAACGGTTCATAACTGCTCAATTATAAAGTTAGTAATGGCCAAACATTATGCCTAATGTCATGATCTTGTGACTCCTGCAAATTGCTTTATCATTTTATACACCCGGAATTTGAGAATTATTGTAATTTAATTATTGAATTGTGTTTTTGTTTCAGGTAAGTCATCGATGTGGTCTTACACCACCATTACACTTCATATTGTAAGTTTAAGGTTACAGAACAAAATTGATGTTATAGTAGATTTACTCGTTGCGGAGAACGTACCAGAAACTAGTTTTGTGGTGGTATAGTACAAGCATCTTAAAATTACAGGTTTGCCGGAGCCGTTATAGTCTCTCGGTGATTAACAAATAGATCTTAGGAAGCGCAAAAAAGATTTCGGACCTTTCAATTTCTTAACAAGATTTTCAGTTTCGCAAGAATATTTTCCTTAAGATTTGCTCTTTTTCCTACTATAGCTGGGAGAACGTGGAGACGTGAACGATGATGGTACACGTTCGCCTAGAAGACCTCAGCTCACAAAGGCAATAAGCTTTTATAAGCCACAAAAGCGGATAAACCCTTGAACTACGTGGCAGAGAAATTCTCAGAACATTCTATTCCCTTGGCACCTATTACGAAGACAAATTACAAGGACGCAAACAGATTGCCTTATATTTTGAACTGTGACAGAGGCAATTTTGCTGTACTAATGGCTGGTTTAATAATTAATTATTATCAACCACAATATTCACGTTGGCCAGTAATAGCCTATTTAGTTCGCTAATTTTTCTCTTTATCAGCGGAGACGGAAAACATCGTGATGAAACCGGCATTTTAAATTAAGTTTATAATTCTCTTAGAAGACAAATGAGAATACTGGGTTGACCTGGTGGAATCCAGCTATACTTTATCTTAGTGAAAAGCCGTGTCCTGTAGAGGGATAAATAAGGGGTGACCATTTCAGCCGAAAGACACTTCTGGACATGGGCTCCCCAAAGAATGCCTCAACGATCAGTTGCGCTGCTCGCATCCAGCAAATTCCCACGTGCTTCATCAGTCAGTTGTGTCTAGGGCCCGACGTTCTCTAAAGGGTCCGCATGACAGAGGAAATTTCAATTAAAATAGTGCCAGGATACGGCAGGGTAGGTTATTCACCCAAAATCATCTGTTTCTTGGAAATTGTTCTCTTCTTTAACAAGACTACCCTTTTATACAAGTGGTAATTAACCAGCTTGCAACGTTACGATTGATCTGAAGGGAGGCTTTGGGCGAGTATAACACGTGCACGTGCACGTGCATGCAACAGCACGTGTCTGCTTTCACGTAGAGATGCCGAGGAACCCCTTGCTATAAGCAAGGCGCCCACTGGCAGGATGGTTTACCATCTCACCAGTGGGCGCCGGGCTTCACTTGTAGAAAGTGATTAGCGCTGTATAAATAACTAATATCTATAAAGACGTTTTTGCAATGGATTACCAGCTGTGAGGTGTGTCTAAGGGTCGTATTCCAGAACTCTACTCAATACTCAAGTCAAGACTTGAGTATTCTGTGTTTATTTCTTCTTGCCTTCATAATATTATAGTAGTAGTAGTTTATATATCACAAAACTGCCTCATTTTACAACAATCAAATTTGGACAATGACCAAAGTCCAAAATAAAACCAGACGTTGTGTAACTATCCTATCCTATTTTTCTTTGACATGGATCCCTTCTCAAATCTTGGGTTTGGCTGGAAGCCAATACAAGTAACTAATACAAGGTCTTGACATACTAATGTGTGGTTGTTTTGGTTTGCCTGTCTGTTGAAGTAAGATCAGTGCTTTGCAAGCTCTTTGCCTGTCCACCAGAATACGTTCAATCTATGGTAATCATTATTTGACCTTTCAAAAAAAAATCGGAATATATTTCTAATTTAACCTAAAATTCAGGATATCTCGCAAGTTTACTTTTATCGTGAGTAACCTGACCAAGTTCCTGCTGAAATTTGGGAAACCCTTAAATGTGGTGTATTAAACTAGTATTACGTAAAAGGGATGGAGGAATTGACACCAATGTAATAATAAGCTTTTGATCATAATTTGACAACCTCGATTTTTTGGCAGTTAGGTTAGATTAAGGTTTCTGTATTCTTGGGTCAAACATCCTGAAAAAATTAGGAAACCAACATTTGTGAAGATTTTTCCAATTTTTGTCCGCTATTTTTATTTTTTGCTGAAAATCAGTTGAAAAATTTCGACCATTTGAAATATTTGGGAGAATTACCATCACTATTTGGGACCGATTTGAGAAACGGTCTTTTCTTAATTGATTCTAGTCGCGTTTTTCTGATTAGTCTCCCAGAAGTAATTTCGTTGCCCTGTTCTTCATAGATTTCCTAGCTTGAGACCAGGGTAGTGGGCGTAGTTGTTTGGCGAATTATTTATAAACATTTTGATTGATGAATATCATTTTGTTGCCGCATTTCCGCCCCTTCATATCTTGTATGTGTTTGTGTGACCAATTAGATTTTCATTTTGTGTATAATTCAATAGAACTTCAATTCTATTTCTTCATTAGTTAAGCTGATTCTTCTTATTCCATGTATACCTAATTATACATTACAAAACGTGACCTACTTTCATTACGTGTAGCACACCGACCTTCGAAAACGAAACAATAAGTCATGTTACGCATATTGTAAGAAATCGAAGGATGTTGGATGTAGATGTGACCGTAGAAAACCGTAGAAATTCGTATTTTATAAAGAGTGATTATTCAGGAGATTGGCAAAACTTTCTATTTATTTTAAATTTCTTATCAATGGTGTTAATTTGGGTGCATTACTTTAAGAATATTTAAACGCCGGTATGTGAATATGAAAGAAATGACATGTGAAATCAGCCTGCGACATATACAATCTGTTGTGTTTCAGTAACTTTGTTCTTTAAGTTACGAGTTTGAGAAAGTAGGATGACGATATGGTTTTTAAAACGTACTTCTCGGGGCGTATCACCGATGGCCACGCAACACTTGCCTTGATAACGCCATCTTGAGGAATTCCGTCCTGTGCAATAGTCAAGTCTTCATACTCTAACTCAAGAGTTTGGTATTTATTTGGTATAACTTTTTTATTTAAAAAACTGACCGTTGAAATCGGTTAATGGAAGTGGCTGAAAATCTCTATTAGAGAATAGCAGTCTATGTCGCTCTCGCCCAAGTCGCACCCTGTCTTGTTAACCCCACAGGGCGTCCTCACGCCCGCTGCTTAAATTTTTAAACGAGTATATATAAAAAATTGAGTAGCGGTACATTTTAGTCCGGTGGAGCCATTGATTTACAAATAAATGGACGACGGGTCTAATACAAAAACCACGAAAAAAATGTCCCAAGTCAACCTATTCGAAATTTAAATTGTTATGTCATCGCAGTATCACGCTGTCCGTAGAACAAATGAAGACTAAAGCGGAGTGTCGCGCTCTGTATACGATTTTAGCGCCTTACAAGTGCGGACACTTTTTAGCGCGGACCCGACGTCCATATAATTCTAAGTCAATGGGTGGAGCAGACGGGGCCATCAGTGGCCAAGTGCGAAATATCCTTCATAATAAAAAATAATTTTACTTTAGAACGATGTTTGCATTAGCACCTAAATTATTTAATAAATTACCGGATGCTTTAAAAGAATTAAATTGTAGACAATTTAAAATGAAATTGCATAATTTGTTAATTTCTCGGTGCTATTTCAATATTGATAATTTTTTACTTGATAATATAGAATGCAAAATTTTACTAACATATATGTATGTTATATTTTTGACTTCCAATTTGTTATTGTTTGTTTTTTATACTGTTGTATCAATTTAACTGTAAATGCAAGCAAGCAAGCAAATAAAATATTCACATGCCAGGTTTTGGTATCAGTACGATCTATTATAATTTTCAGCACATAAATGTCTTGTACTGTTGTGTTGTATTCTTTCCAATTAAAAAAATATTCTGGCCACTAACATGTCATGTGCGCTGTTTATTCTTTTTGAAATGACTGCCACTCTTTTGTTTATTAAGGTTCGTTTTGCACGGACAAAATGGCGGAAGAAAAAAGCAAAATGACTAACTACTTTTTAAACAGACCGTTATATATTTCTTAAAAATTTATTACATAATTTGTAGTTTTAGTTAAGTAAAATCCGCGGTAACCTGGCGGTTTGACCTACCACCTCTCAAGCAGAATGCGTGGGTTCGAATCCGGGCTTGCACAATTTATGTGCGAGATTTAATTTGAAATTTACCATTTCGGTGAAGCAAACTGACGTAAGGAAATCTGCACACATTTAATGATATGAGTAAAATTGGCAATCTGAATTCGGCCCGTGTGGGAACTATAGCACAAGCTGCCCCTTTGTGAGAGGAGGCCTGAGCCCAGTAATGGGACTATGATATTTAGCATTTCAGGTAAGTAAATATTATAGTCATTTTATTGTTATATAAAAGTCATACGAATCTCGAACGTTTCACTGCTGTTAAACGAAAATATAAAAAAAATGTGTGCTTGGCGTTCTTGAGATTTCGGCGCGTTGTTAATGTTGTGCTGTGAGTATGTTATTCGAAAAGTTTAAAAAGTTGCGTTTAATGAGTTTCATTTCTTTACAACAGAAGGAATATAAGTGTATTTCCCTCGCGGGATGTTGAAAAAGAAAGTAGTTACTTTTTTATTTCACACTTGGGTAGATTGCTTTTTAGCCGCAATTCGTACGTTAAAAGAAGACGCTTTTAGAAAAAAATGGACGCTGAAATCGAACGCCCTATGAATCGACCGCTAAATATATTTAATTTTTTTTATGATGTGTGTCCATAACAGCTGTAGTGCTGTTAAGAGTTTTGAATCGTAAAGTTTTGAGGGACACCGTCTGATACATAAGTTGAAAAGTCCCACGTGCTTGCAAAAGTGGTGAAAGCACCAGCACCCTTACCTTTCAAAACCGAAACGCAGTAATGTTCACATTACTGCTTTGCGGCAGAACGTTCCTGGATGAACTATTTCACAAGGAGCTCTACTGCAATTAAATGCAAGAACACGAAAAGAAATAAATCCTCCACCTCGGAAGCGTGCTTACAGATGACGCTTATGTCAAAACAGTATCTTAGATGTCTTTATGATAAGGGCAAAGTGCGTTTCAAATAAATCGCTAAGTTCTAAACTGTATCACATCTATCTCCGACACGACCGAAATTTCACAATGAGCCCACGCACGGTTGTAGGACGAATAGTGATGTACAGCTGTTGATAAAAGTATCGATGAATCTTAATGCCGCTCAATTCATATTGTTGCTTTCGTTATTCTTTTGACAATTATTTTTCTGACAAATATTTTTCTAGAACATGTTAGTCCATTGGCAAAATCCCTATTCACTCAATCTGTTTATTATTTGTTATTTTATTTCTCGCTCCCGTCAGTGTGCTTAGTTATTGTATTGATATGATTTGTTATTTAGTCAAGTACCAAAAAGAATAAACTTAAATTTTGGGGTAAACACAGACACACGACACGTGTTTAATTTTACAAAATTTTGAGTTAACATTTATTTATAGCTCAATATAATTAGGTATCTAAAATATTTAATATTTAATATTTTAGTTCACGGCGAATCACTGATTTCTGATACACTACTTTTCTTAGTTTAGGAGCTAGGGAATTGCTTAATTAAATAATGAAATGAAGAATGAAAAAGTTTATTTCTGCTTTTTAAGTTGTTTTTGCACAAGGTTGGGCCTTCATAGTAGTTGTCATCCACCTGTGACATTTAGTTGTATGAAACAAACTCGATTTAATTTCATAATTTTGTAAGGTACAAAACTAATTAAACTAATTTTAAAAGTTAACAAAGATGATGCGATATGCTAACCTCAGTATACAAAAAATATTGTAAATGATAAATGTAAACTAAATGCTTATTTACCCAATATCTTCCCGTAGAGTTTATTGTAGATTCCTCTCAGAAGAACCTGCCCCGCGAATGAGTAGTAGAGTTAAATTATATGACGAAGTGTAATTTGCTTCTATAGACGAAACAAAGCATATAATAGCAAAATGTAATAAATGTACGTAACATTAAACGGAAGAAATAATAACCCTTATGTTTGTTGTAAATAAACCTTGTGTTTATATACCTGAGAGAGTATCGCTTGTACAATTGAATACATTAAGTAGAGATTATGTTCTCCGTTTCTTTCTTTCTCCGTTCAGAAGCAGAGGTCTGTTGTATCACTAACCATTACTCAATCGACGTTTAGATGTTCAAAGCTGTTTTTAGAGGAACAGAAAGGGCTTCACGACGACGCATCTCCAAGCAATCAAAGAAAAGTTAAAACATAGGTACGTGCGAATATCCCAATCACAACAGACATACGATCACTGCCGACCCAATAGTTCCCTTTCACTAAATACAGTACGTGACTTCAATGCTATATTAGCAATTCGGCATTCTTGGGAATCGCGACACGTTTTCCGTGCTCAGCATTTTGCATTGTGATTTTATTTATGGTAAAGTAAACACGGTTTACTTGGAAAATGTTAGAGCAGGATGTACATTTTCTTTATTGAGGTTTTCCTTACGATTTCTGAATGACTAGATGAATACGTCGTGCGTCTGATGGCAAGCAACACTTCTACCTATAACAGTTGCAGTGCCACTCAGAGCTTTAAGGCTCAATTTCGCCTCGCTGCGTGAGAAGGCGCGCGCGGTCGCGAAGATCGCGCTTTGAGGTTGTAGAATTTCGTCGACGTTTGCCACACTGCGCCTGCCTTCGCGCAACTTCCCGCTGAGTCGCCAAACTTCGCCGACGACAGACGAAAGAATTCCGCGAAGACGCACTGCCTCTACGCCCGTCACCTTTTTTATCGTACACACGCGTAGCCCCGCGTTAGGGAAGCTCTGTATCGCGGGTGCCATGGTCACAAATTGTAAGTACCCATACTCACGAGAGAAATAAATGTAGGCCAAATATTTCTCCCGGCCCGTACCTTTGCGTGTAAGTATGGTAACCGTTCGGCCACAGAGGCAGTTTATTATACTTAACATAATACATGATGTTGACAAGTTTTGCCTGAAGTTCTACGAGCATTTTCACCCTTTAAAACCGGAACGCGGTAATGTTCACATTAGTAATAGGAGTTTTATGATATACTAGAGTAGCAGTAGATCTCCTTGTGAAAGAGTTCACCCAGGGTAGTAATGCCACCTTACCTATTTCTGCCGCCAAGCAGTAAATTAATGTCAATAACGCCAAAAAGTAATGTCAGTATTACCATGTTCCGGTTATGAAGGTTAAGGGTGTTGGTGAAATTACAGGCACATGGGACTTGTCAACTTATGTCTCAGGGTAACGGGCGCTGTGGCAGTGCCCCTCAGATCTTCACGCTTAAAGCTCTGAGTAGCACTGCAACTGTTATGGATATGCGTGTAGCTTACCATTAGGCTCTGTATATATACTAAACAAAAAGAAAGCGTATTAAAGCGACAATGGCCAGGTTGAAGAATTGGCGGACCTATAAGAAGAATCTCTAGTGACTAACACCAGAAACACGACAATCTCTGTCTTGGTGAATTTCATGGGTAGACTTTAGATGTAATCTAAAGTTCAGAGGTTTCGTTTCGACGTAAATTCATTTTGTTATTTTATTTAGAGAGATGCGTTATGCTGCGACCACTCACTTCGGCAAAAAAAACAAAAATAGTTGCAATTATTTTAATGTTTTCACCACTACCACAGAGACCACGCAAATGAGATTTAGTATGACGTTCGCTTCCTTGATGCTGACTGTTTATCCGATAGAAAGGCGTGATTGAAATGCATTTTCCGTCTGTCACACGTAATCTTAACATCACTTCGATGTAGCGCATCACTATCACGCCTACACATAGTTACACTAACAAATCTGAGAATTGCAACTTTAACTCCACGCATTAAGGCTTCACCAAAGTGGAACTTTCCAACGCCTACTAATCACATGGAAAGGTACATTTGAGACAAATAGTGTTTTTAATTTGTTTTAATGGTTAAAACTTCAAACAAGTCGTCATAAGCTTTTTGAAGTCTCGTTCAATATAAATTGCTAGGATATAAAAATATAACTCATACGAGTAGTGATGAACGCTGTTTTCATTCATAATAATATATGTGTGGTAAACATACGGCTAAAAAGTCGATGAAAGACCAAATACAAAGATAGGACGCAATCACATAGAAAAATTCGTAAGGTCCGCTGGTTCGTTCCGTTGTTTAGTTGGTATAGCGTCTGGCACGGTACGCGGTTCTAATCCGGCCGGATCGAAGGACTTTTTTCTGAGTGTTCGATCTTTGTATTAATAATTATAACAAATTAGTGGAGTAATTTTACATAAAAATAATTGAATTGATATTCAAGAAAAATTTAAATAACTCTAATTTTTATAATAAAGTAGGAGACGCTCCCCGAAGTCACATCCTTCGAATTAAAAATAACCTTATACAAGCGATGTCTAAATTGAAGATATATAGTAAGAAGATACATCCTACGTCAATAAAAATGTATAATAAACTCCCAGAATATTACAATCAGAATCAAACGTAAACAAATTCACAAATGTATTGTTAAAACTATTAATTTCTAAAAGTTATTGCGATGTGGACGAGTATTTCTAAGATAAATTCCCCTCTCCCTTTCCATGTTGCGATGCCCGTGTTTGTTCGTGTATAAGTATATTCATAAGTATATTTTTATAACGACAAGAGTGACAACACATGTACAACACTTATAAATAAATAAATAAAGTTTTTAGTCATGCTTTTAAATTTTTACCACTGGCACACTACGTCTCTCTCTTCGTTCAGTTCTTCTCTGCCTCAAAGGTGACAACCTTTCGAAGAGATCGCTATCAGCGATAAGGCCGCCTTTGCCTACGTTAATTCTAAGTTGTCTATGTATTATTTTTATTTTTTGTTGAGCAATACACTTTGTATTACCTATCTAAAAATGACCATTGTTGACCAAGTTGGTCCAATCTTTCGTACATTTATAACTAAAGGGTAAAAGTGCCCCTTGAAACTCTATACGAGCGTTTATGAAAAGTTTTTATTAACTAATTTTGTACAAACCCTTTCTCTTTGTATTGATTACGAAAGTATGTAAGCTTTGATCCTTTTACAAAGTAATCAAGAAAAGTTTTAACTTTGTTAGTTAGAAAATTGAATAAACAAATTTCTTCGGAACTTGACGGAGACCCCTATTGGGAACACGAAATGTGGTGACATCAACTGTCTGATAGTATAAAACAAGGTGTTTATTAAATTATTATGTTGTATTAACTGGATTTGAGGTATTTCTGTCGTGAGTTTGGGTGTAATTTGTGGTTGTCTAGGGGTGTGTCTATGGCACCTGCGATACAGTTTCCCTAGTGCGGGGCTATGTATGAGTGTGTGTTTTATTATTTTATTTTTATAACGTCAAGTGATGGGACGAACAAGTCGTGTGTCTGATGAATGAATGAATGAAATTTATTTGCTACAAACCGTGCATAAATTTGGTAAGTTACACGCCTGTCCAAACAGTTACTAGTGCCACTCAGACAGACAGAGCTTTAAATTGCAAAGATCTCAGGGGCGCTACCACTGCGTTTGTCGTCACCCTGAGACATAAATTGACAAGTCCCGTGTACCTGTAATTTCACCAGCAGCCTTACCCTTCAAAAACGGGACATAGTAATGTCATAACTTAGAAATTTAAGCCGCCAAAGTACGTAGCGCCACAGAGATTCAAACCACTTCCGATTAAACTAAAAGAAAAATTAAATGAAACTGAAGTGAGTCGAAACACGACTAAGTAGCTCCCTTACTTGCTAACAGTGCAACTTTATACAGCAATCTAGTTTGTAAAACTTCTTCGGCCTCAAAACGACTTTAATACCTTGCAAAACGGACTCTTTTCCCGTAATAGTAATAATTAACCCAATAAAGCGGTCCACAAAACGTGTATTTTTGGCCGCCGTCGGGTTTATGACAAAGGGGACTCAGCTAGGGTGACATAGTTTCTACATTGTCGCTATTTTTAGGCGACGTAAAAACGATTTTTCAGTCCATATACGTCCAGCTGGCATGACTTCCCTAATGCAAGGGTTAATGTTAAGTGTTAACTTCAAAATAACATTTATATTGCTTTCGAAAAGCATGCATGACTTTACTCAAAATCTACTTACTATCTATGCAGCTTATAAATAATCAGTTCCGAGAAGTACCGCGATTTGTACGTAGATGGTAATGTCCACATTATTCTTTAGTTTAGCTAATTTAACTCCCTCAATTCCGATCACTGATTAAAACGAAAGACTTATACGTTTACAAATCTATTTATTACCGGCACACTATACATACTCCTGAAATCAAGTAAGATGTTTTTGATACAAATATGGAAACATAAAGAAAACATATTTTTTGTTTTATAATGTCAAGTGACGGGACTAACAATTCGTGCACTTGATGGTGCCACTCAAAGCTTTAAAGTCGCAAAGATCTGAGGGGCATTACCACTGCGCTCGTCACCCTGAGATGTAAGTTGCAAGTCTCATGTGCCTTTAATATCACCAGCACCCTTACCCTTTAAAACCGGAACACTTTTAAGCTGACATTACTGCTTGGCGGCAGAAATGGGTAAGGTGGCAGTACTTCCCTGGACGAACTCTTTCACAAGGAGCTCTACTGCTACTAAACTTCTTTGACTTAGGAGAATTGTATTATTATAAGGCTTGTCGTCTAAGGAACGAAACTAGTTTTTGTCAGTAGCTGTCAAAAGGTTAAAAACCAGAACAAAGATCGCCACACGCGCCGAACAAGCATTTAGGAAAATTTGTGAGATCCGTAACTTGGTTGGCATAGCGTCTGCCACGGTGTGCTTAGAAACGTTGGTTCGAATCCAAACGGATCGAAGTGAATTTTTTTATAAAACTTTTCCAACTATTGCTTCAGTTTTACTCTTATTATTTACTTATATATACTTGTTTGTGTTGTGTAATATTCCCAAACTTTGGAGAACTATGGTTATCTATATATTCCTTCAAAGTTTGAGAATGTTCCAACAGTTGGTTTGCATGTCGTTTCTTTTCACCGTCTTCCTCCTCCTAGAGCAACAAATTTCCTTCTTGTGCAAGTTTTACTGCGTAAGTATTGGTTATGATATATTTTTCTTTCGGCATACATACTCTGGTGGCCATATTATCAGAAACACTTAAAACATAGCAATGTTGCAGAGTCGAAGTCGAAGATCATTTATTCCATATGTAAAATAAATTTACACGTGAAAACGTCACATTTACATTACATTACATTATGCTACTGCTCGTTCACTACGCTGACTTCCCTGAGAAGAACGAGCAAGAAACTCTAGGGATTGCTCTTTTCAAATAAACTTAAATGCTATGGAATACCCTTTGAATCAAATTTGTGTGGATTCTGGAGCCGTGTCGTATTTACATACATCTTTATCTAACACGTAGTCTTCAATTTTGTAATGTGACTTCTCGATCACCATATTTTTAATGTAGTTTTTAAACTTAGGAAATGATAAACTTAATATATGCTCCGGAATCTTATTGTAAAAACGTACACAGTTCCCCATAGAAGAGTCGTTTACCTTGGTTAAATGAAATCGTGGTACCATGAGTTTGGACTTAGCTCTAAGATTAATATTATGGATATCTTCTTTCTTATTGAAATTACGTATTTTTACGGGCATATAAAATATTTGAGTAAATGTACTGAGATGCCACAGTCATGATACCAGTCTACGTAAACTTTTCTCTGAGAGAAACCCGAGAGCCTGGACGGTACACAGAACGAATCTCTCGTTTTTGCAATACAAATATGGTTTGAATATCTGCCGCTTTACCCCACATGAGAATCCTATAGGATATTATACTATGGAAGTAACTAAAGTAAACTAGTCTAGCAGTACTAACATCGGTAACCTCACGTATTCTGCGGACTGCGTTTGCAGCGGAGCTTATAATATATTATAATCTGCAAAATATATTTTGACCTTAATCATTTGTTTGGAAATGTAACGCATCAAATAAAAAACATGGATTATAGGACAACTAATTAGAAATAAAAAAAGATATGAAAAACAGGTTTTAATTAATTTAAGGAATTTAAGCTATCAATACTACTAGCATTTATTGAAATAAGGGAAAGTAAGTGGAATTGGAGCCTGGGGGTCTACTCCTATTCTGCGTCATTCTGTTATTTTTGTAAACAGCCGTATTTATTTACTAATATTATGCTCCCCGAATTTTGTGAAAAAAAAAAAGAAACAAAAAACAAAACTCTTCTCACTTCTTCACTGTTCATGCAACAGTCGAACTTTGGATCGTACTTCCTATTTCTGTTCACGAAAGTACATCATTTGCTACTTTTCAATTGAGAGTTAAGGAGCATTGTTTATCTACTGTTCCATCCAGTATATAGGTATTATATTTTAAAATATGTATTTATCTAGTTTATAATAGTTAAATGTTAAAGATTGTATTACATGATTTTGTATTTTGTGCATCGTTATTACAATTACTTTGTCCTGTATTTAGCTCTGCATGAAGAAATTTGTTATAGAAATAAGCAGTACCTTTTGCTTGTGTTTTCCTTTTATTTAATGTATTCTGTGCAATAAATGTGATTTAAAAAAAAAACAATTCGAAAAACAAAAACGAATTTTGTGAAAAAAAGAAACAAAAGTTAAAACAAAAACGGAACAGGTCCAAAAATGATTGATAGTGTTTCTTCATTGGAGGTATCGAAATGTGGAGTAAAGTTTTTATTTCACCATAGTTTTAAACCTTTACTAAATGGCAAATTTTGAATAGGAACCGGAATTTCATTATAGAAGCGTATTTTGCTTCTTAAAGAATTTGTAACTTTCTGTGTCTCATGTTCGATATTTCTTTCATCTGTTTTCGCTCGTGCGTCCTTTACAGTTTTACTTATTTTCCGCCTATTTCCCCTCAACTGTTGCCCCTGGGGGCTTTGCAAAAACGTTGATTTAACACAATTTTTCGTCGGGATTTTGCACTACCGTATGCCACCACTCTGCATTTCCCCTTTTGAAATACGTTTTACATACTTTTTACGAACTTGATGTAGATATTCTTTTACAGAAGCATTATCATGTTTTAAATTTCGAAGGTAACATTCTGAGATGTTAGCTACTGGCATAATTATGTATTTTTTATTAAAACTGAAATTCGTCAGAAAATCTTTTGACAATGCACCGTAACGTTATTGAAATAAGTCTCACATTGCCTGTCTTCGCACCAGTCCTCATTTACTCCAACAAAGAAGCTAATAAAGTCGTCGTAACTTAGTTTCAAAATTCCTTTAAAACTCCGTAATTTTCAACCAAAAGGGTTTAATTTTTGGATGATTCCAGAGACACCGCGGGCCAAAATAATATATTACACAAATTTGCTTTTAATTGTATGACTACAATACGCCCAATAAATCAAATCATTCGAAATAAATGAGATTTTTCCGATATTGTACAACTATTGTATTTTTTTCTCGTAATTCCGTCCAATAAGTTCAACTTTTCAAAAATTGTACCTAGTTGAACTTATTGGAATATTTGTGTCCGATTAGTTCAACTGATTGAACTGAACTTAGTGGAATAGATCTTCTTAACGTAGTCATAGTGCTGTCGTCTATGATGAAGCATATTTTCCTACATATAACATGCGAGTGTCGTGAGTGTCACACTTAAAAATTAAAAGTTTTGAGTATAAATAATGCCATAAATTTATGAAAATAAATAATCTCGGTTGACTTGCATATCTGGCTTCATGATGTTTTCATTTTAAGTCTAGTTAAACATAGGTTAGTGAGAAATTGCTTAGAGAAAAAAGGAGTCAAAATATCCCACCCGTCATTTGGAATGGCTTTTCGCAAATGAAGAGTCCAAGGAAAGAATTAGTAGAACTTTAGGAAAAATTTATTTAACTGTTCAATGTTGGTAAAAAATACATACTAAATGCTACTTGAAATAAACTCAACGTTGGCATAATGTGTGTATCCATTTTACCTAAAAAACCTTCGTAAATTTTATTCAACTTTTCTACTTTTTCGCTGAGATACAGGTTAAATCCTTAGTTCGGCTGCAGATGCTTACATAAATAGCAGTGTCAAATTTTCTTAGCCTTATTTTATAATTAATTATTTTGTATACAGTCTACATTTTTAAAACAAATAAAAATTATTATTATTGTACAATTTTTATTGCCCTGCCTCACCCGGACGCCATGGCGACGTCGCCAGCTACGTAGCTCAAAATTTATATTGTAATGTATGGAGGCTACCTCACTTGATTACCGATTGGCGTCGTCGCCAATTTGGATGCGTAGCCACTAGAGACGCTCCGCTATGTCGAGTTTGGCGATTCCCTCAACCTAAACCGTAAATTCCCTAAACCGCGCTTCCCTCACTTCAGTCGCCAGACAGTCGCCGTAATGAATACACGTCCATCGACTTCACATTTTAAATTGGAGAAAATATGACTACCGGTATAGAAAGATTCATCGTGGAGATAGAAAACCGGCCGAGTTTATTGAGTAGTGCGTTAAAAGAATATTTCGACCGCAATTTACATTAATAAATAAGAGCGATTTCTTCCACGTCCACTCCTGACGACGCCAACGAATTACTGACTAGGCACTCGACATACGTGGCTTGGCTACTCTGTTTGGCGGCTGTCGGTTACCAGAAGTAGCCAAGTATTCACTGCTGGCGACGTCACCATGGCGTCCTGGTGAGGTAGGGCTCTTGTCTCAAGTATTTTATGTCTAAAACTAAAAGTAAATTTTTCAGGAGATTGAGCTTTATTAGCCCTTTCCTGATTTAGGTAAAATAGGTTCTCGCTACGACACTACTCAAAGTATATCGAGGGAAAAACGCCCTGAATTGGAGAAATAGCAAAATCAACTAAAAAATTGCTAAAAGTAATTGCTCCTAAATTAAAGTTAGGCGCTATTTATAAAAATGAATCTTCACGTGTGAACAGCCACCCTTTGAGGTGGATGATTTTCTTCAAAATGAAATGGGACCACTATGGAAATACTCCCTTTCCAACAAAAAAAGAATCATGAAAATCGGTTCACAAATACCGGAGTTATCGCGTAACATACATACAAAAAAAAAGAACATACAGTCGAATTGAGAACCTCCTCCTTTTCTGAAGTCGGTTAAAAATACGGTAAGCGTTTAACGAATTAGATGGCGGTGTTAACTCAAAACATGTTTTTAGGTAATTTTGATCGTTCTTTCGCTGGTGTCCTCAAATATTTCAAAACATCGATATATATATATGTATATAGTATCTATGGAAGTTGCAAAACCTCAGGAAAAGCAATTAATTATCTTATTTTAAGGACTAGTATCTTCACCTTTACCATATTATTTAAATGCACATCAAACTGCGACTTATTCTTAAATTTAAATTTCCATTCCTGGTCCGGCACGGTAGGTAATCTATCTGTAACGAATTTAGCGAGCGAGGCACTTAAAATGGGGTATTTTAAGTGCCCTCACTCAAATTGGATTATATCGCGAAAATTGCGATCAAACTCCCACTCTCTCGACAACTCTCCACACAAAGTACAAGGCTCTTTGAGGTAAATGTTTATATGCCTCGTCATATGCAAGATGAATATGCATCGTTAAAAAGTAGCTAGAAATATATAGGACCTTTTTATGGGATCGAGGCATCTTGAATATACTATTCATTTTGTTAGGACAAAACAACTATTAAGTTTTATTAACCGACTTCAAAAAAGGAGGAGGTTCTTAATTCGTTAGTATTATTTTTTTGTATGTATTTTACTCGATAACTCACGGTATTTGTGAAACGATTTTAATGATTCTTTTTTTGTAGGAAAGAGAGCACCTGAGAAGTGGTTCCGTTTAAATTTGAAGAAAATATTCCACCTCTAAGGGTGGCAAACTAGGGGATGAATGACTTTTGAGGTAGGTTTTTTAGTACTCTGTGCTGAGATTATGTTATTTAAAACCAATGTTACTTCAAAGGAAGTAACTCTTCATGAAAACACAGGTGTTCTCTCTAAAAACTCACCTTTGCATTATTACTTTTGTAATGGTTTTAATGTATTTTTTTAGTGCAATAAATATAGAATTTATATAACGTTATTTGGCACCATTTCCAGCTACTTTTTTGAAAGACGCTCGTCGCTATGAGTATAATTAAAGACTGTATTGCTATAAATACTATAAACAGGATATCGATTTGCCGTTTTGCGTAATTAAACCTGCCTGTTAATCTCTTAATAGACCCTAAAAATGTACGAGCGTCGTCAGTGGTGGGCGTTTTTATTACGTTACTAATGACGCGGGTTCCTCGTCCCGCTCGCTATGACATCAGGCTTAATGGAGGCTGACTTAATCGTGAAATTTATCACTAAGTTTTACCGTAAGTGTATCAAGGCAACGTAATGGATAATCTTCAAGAGCATTCATGGAAACGGGATAAGAAAGGAGATAGAGAAAAAAAAATATCTATCGAGGAAATATGGGATATAATAATAAACATTTATTAATAATAAATACGAGCGCAAGTCCGGAGTACGGCACCTATGGGCTGGCTCTGCTACATACCAACTGGCTACCTTGGATTCAACTGACAAGCGTGTCAAGTGGTTTGCAGGTGACTCGGAATTAGTAGAGCTTTAGCTGGAAAGCCTTGAACACTGCCGTAAAGTTGCCTGCTTATCGGTATTCTACAGGATACATCACGGAGTGTGCGAGGCAATTGCACGAATTAATCCTGCCTTCCCCATGGATCATCGAGAGACCAGGTCAGAGAACAAATAAGTAACGAGAACGGACACTCTCCGCCCCTCCCTAGCTTTAGATACCGTACCACGCCCCGCACATTGAC
The DNA here is from genome assembly GCF_003589595.1 of Hyposmocoma kahamanoa. Taxonomy (NCBI): domain Eukaryota; kingdom Metazoa; phylum Arthropoda; class Insecta; order Lepidoptera; family Cosmopterigidae; genus Hyposmocoma; species Hyposmocoma kahamanoa. The sequence goes on along the minus strand of NW_020653731.1, from coordinate 13,263,875 downwards.
GGTCACATTGACTGAACGAGAACAAGGCTGTCGGCGAGCTGTTTTCGCGCTAAGACGGCTTTGATTTTGAATATAGTTTTCATTTATTCATTACGAAATTTATACGTTAATTTATAACATCATTTTACGTTACTATTTATAATGGTCGTGAATTGTGCTGTGTACGGCTGTTTATAATCATCTAAACGGGATAAAGAGAGGAGTTTCTTTCGCTTTTTGAAAGATTAAACGTAGTAAGTAATAAACTTATGTTAGGACTCATTCAGTTATTGTTTTCTTTAGTGCAGAGTAATATATAATACAGATTTATTGTATCAATATAAAAAGACGCCATAACTTCGTGAGCTAGACAAGGGTTCTTGAATTTTCAATTTGTATTGCCGATAAATATAACGCAGTGAATATACTTAATTATTAACTAGGTGTTATATATATTAGTATAGTATAATAGTATATGTATTAGTATTATATCGATATAAATACGTAATGAACATGTGTAATTATTAGGATTCTGTAATAGGATTATAGATAACAGATTCGCGTTAGAATTTTCGCTATGTTGCCGCTCTGACCACGTAACGTAATAGTACGAACAAGTGATGGGTAACCCTGCCACTTCACGCACACAGTGCGCGTGTGCAGATAGCGCCATGCTGTATGTAGTAGTAGTAGTAGGTAAATAATTTTCGACTGTTGTATGGAGTGTCCGGGGTGTGACCAGGTGTAGGCTGGGGTTCCACTTTTATGTTGTGGATATTTCAAGAATTCGCACGAAGCATTACGCTTCCACATTTATATTGCGAAGGGCTCTGGAGCGGAATTCCCTGCCTGCAGCCTTGTTCCCTCAACGTTATAACTTGGACCTTTTCAAGGCGAGAGTGAATAGGCATTATTTAGGTGTTCATGCTCCATCGTCGACTTCATCATCACTTTTCATCAGGTGAGATGGAGGTCAAATGCACTTACTTAAAAAAAATCAGGCATAAAAAACCCAAATAATAATAATAATAATACTGCGATTACGTGCTTAACAGATAAAATTTTGCCATTGGCCCAAAAAAGAACAACAATGTAAAATAAAATACACCAGCTATCTAATGTTGTCCTCCACCATACCAACTGTCTCGTAGGTGAGCCAGAATGAGGCTATACGAGTTCTGATGATGGCATAGAAATCGGTGACATCAACCACAGCGAACATGCCCGAAGCACTGCAGAAGCGAGGCAGTTTCATTAGAATTCTGAAGGCGTCATTGTACTGAACTCGCAATGTGTTGTGAGTGCGTTTTGTATATAAATAAGCAATTAATATAAAATATAAATAGATGTTAGACAACATCCCGTACGTTACTTTATAGGGCTAGCACGACAGGGCGCGACTAGCGCGAGATACTGCTATTCTCGCATAGAGATTTATTTTTTATAACATTAAATGACGGGACGAACAAGTCGTGCGCGTGATGGTAAGCTACATGCCTGTCCATAACAGTTACAGTGCCACTAAGAGCTTTAAATTGCAAAGATCTGAGCGGCACTATCACTACGCCCGTCACCCTGAGACATAAGTTGACAAGACCCATGTGCCTGTAATTTCACCAGCACCCTTATTCTTCAAAACCGGAACACAGTAATGCTGACATTACTGCTTGGCGGCAGAAATAGTTAAGGTGGCAGTACTACCCTAGACGAACTCTTTCATAAGGAGCTCTACTGCTACTGGATATCGCGTTTTATGTCGCTCTAGCGCAAGTCGAGCCTTGTGGTGCTAGCCCTACTCATCCTTTGTAAGTAACAAAAGCGCTTGTGTTATGAAACTCGGAAACAACATATTTTGTTTCCTTCCGGGTCATTTGATATGAATGATTAAATTTCCGGTGTATGTAGTAAAATGTTTAATTATTTAAGGATATTGCATATCGTACAACTTTGAAAGCGTCACAGCTACCAATTTTGTACCCTTAATTACTGTTGATTGTTGTAAACGTTAACTGTTAGTTGTTAAAGTTATGTTGAGCAGCTTGTTATACACAACGTGTAGTAAACTTGTTGATGCGTTTATTTTACACTGACGAGAATAACACATTATGTTATGCTGTTAAGTACAGTGTTGCCAGGGCCCTTGAGTCCAAAAAATTACGTTTTATTCTTATTTAATCTTTGCGATTTACAGCACACACAGGCGTGTCGCTTAACCAAAGGAGCGACTTGTTCGCCCCGTCACTTAGTATTATATAAAAAAAAACACAATTTACAAACTGCAAAATTCATTAAAATCCAGAGCGTGACCTATTATAGTTCACAATTGAATTGGAAAGTAGTGGAGGAAGGACATATTTTTTCGTTTTCATTATAGAAAATTTTAAATTAACTTCAAACTGTTTTAAAATTTTCTTAGACTCTTTAAATAGGTCGTTATTTCCGATCTAACAAACACACGTAAAACGAGTTTAACAAGGGCGTAAAGTGAACCCTTTAACACGAGCTATATAACCGCACGAGTAACGCGGGGGTGGCTATAGTTGGCTTGTTAAATGGGTTTTACAACACAGTAAAACACTGGTTTTCACTTTGAGTGCTGGGAGTTATGATTATTATAAAAAGGATCCATTTTTCCTTCCATTCAGCTTTGCCCAAAACTGTACTTCAAGTGCGACCACATACTCTTCAATAAAAAATTACAGTGTATTTGGCAATTATGAATGAAAAATGATATCTGATAAATGTCCACCACGACCACAGTTACAGATGTCGACTCTTTCATCAAAGTTTTTAATCATTTTTTGACAAAATGGTGTCTATTTCGTTAATCACTTCACGAATTTTGAGTTTTAAGGCTGTAATCGATTCGATAGACTCCGTATAGACCCTGACTTTAACATAACTCCATAAAAAATAATCCAAGGGTGTTAAATCTGTGATCGAATTGGCCAATTAACGGCTGAATTGTCACACAGCTACCGGAACAATGAAATAAAAAAGTTAGTTTTCTATACCGACCCGGCCGGGGATCTAACCCGGGACCTCACAGATGGCGACACCACGAAAACCGGTATGCAAGTCACTCGACCACGGAGGCCGTCAAACTGTACCAATTCAATAAAAATAAAAATTACAACACTATTTTTAATACAATACAAAGCATCTGTAAATCTGCATTCCAATGACAGAATTCAGACACAGGAAAATATAAATTGTGCGATTTTGTAATCTTAGGGTCGTATTCCAGAACTCTACTCAATGCTCAAGTCAGGACTTGAGTATGATTTAAAGCACTGAAAATCATACTCAAGTCCTTTCCATTAGGGTCGTATTTCCAGGGCTTGAAATCATACTCAAGTCTGCTCAAGTCCTAATTTGAGCATTGAGTAGAGTTCTGGAATACGGTCCTTAAAATACTAAGCTCAAATGAACTGTTTGGTGACAGACCTGTGTCCGGTAGTGGGACGTATTGTGGATGATGATTGTTCGTCACATAAGGATTCACGGGACCGCAATTAGCATTTTTCTGTATTTGGAATTCTGCCGTCCACTAACTGAAATACGGTTAAGTGACAAATGGTCAAATATCCGTTTTAAATAGCAAAAGATAGAGCACAAAATTCTCTTTTAAATACAGTTACAATTAGGGAACGATGCGTAGCTGAAATATCGTTAAACAATTTCATTATTCTAAAACTGGGGTTATGGTTTTTTATGATATCTCCATTGACTTACAAATAAATGGACGACGGGTCTAATACAAAAACCACGAAAAAAATGTCCCAAGTCAACCTATTCGAAATTTAAATTGTTATGTCATCGCAGTATCGCGCTGTCCGTAGAACAAATGAAGACTAAAGCGGAGTGTCGCGCTCTGCATACGATTTTAGCGCCTTACAAGTGCGGACACTTTTTAGCGCGGACCCGACGTCCATATAATTGTAAGTCAATGGATATCTCAAAAAAATATTGTGTCACTTAGCCCCATTTTAGTTGGCGGACGATCAGATTTCGCCTAGAAGCGATCAGAAATCCGCCGTTTTATTTACATATATCTTCATATCTTTGACAAATGTCCTCAAGCAGAATTGAATTCCACTTCAAAAATCATATTCCCGAAACTCCATTAACTCCCCACCCTAGTCTCTGCGCGATGACAAATCTTTTTATTTTCCGTTTACAGTTTTTTATTCTCTTATTTACCGTTTCTACTCTTTATTATTCTGCCAACATTTTACTGTAGTACTTACCTATTTTATTTGTACACGGTTTTTTCCTATATTTTCGAATTCCATTTTTATGTTTATTTGTTTTCATTTCAATACGTTACCGCACTTTCACAATTACGATATACATTTTTGTTAACATAAAGTGTTTGCGTCTGTTTATGAAAAATATGTGAGAATATAGTTTAATTTCCTGAACGAATTTGGTTTTCCGTTTGCTATTCTGAGAATACTGGAATTAAAGATATTATTTGAAGTTTAAGAGGTTATATTTTACATAATAGAATAAAATATATTCTGTGTATTATTATAATAATAAACTACAGAAGCCATAAACAGAGTTAATAGAAGCTGAGTAGTAGTGGGTTTGTGACGTGACGAAAGTTCAGCAGAAAATATTTCTTAAGTTATGATCAAAAGGCATGAAATTAACCCATAACAAAATACCTGATACCTTTTTCTTACTATACTAATACTAAGTGACGGGGCGAACTAGTCGCGTGACTGGTGATAAGCGACACGCCTGTCCATAACAGTTGCAGTGCCATTCGGAGTTTTAATCACAAAGATCTGAGGGGCACTGCCACTGCGTCCGACACCCAGACACATAATTCCAAGATTTAGACAGGCCTTTAGTATAATTTGAATGTTGAATGAATTTATTTTATTCAAACTTGTAATTATGACGTTTGAATACGCAAAATTTCGCCATTGTTCTTTGAATATATTCTTGAAAACCACTTTTTCGGTCATCTTTATTTTAAATGTTTTTGATGTACCTCACATTTATATATTTGTTTATTCATTTAACGTTTGCAATATAACAGACTAAAATCCAAGTCGCTGCAAACGCTCTTTGGCCATGAACGAACGGTGTGTTAGTTTTATTTTATGTTTTGTTTTATTCCATCGCTTTACTATTGAGAGATGGGACGTGATTGTAAAATGAACCAATGTTAAAATTGCCACTTTTCAAAGCTCTTCCATAAAATGCTTTGAAATTAAATCTAGAGAGCATCTCAGCTTGAAGCTTGTCTGAAGTTTCAACACTCAAAGGGAAACTAGGAAAGCACTTTTGTTGATTAAGTATGAAATTGTGGTTAAATTCTAGCTCACATCGGGCCTAACCGTTTAACTTGAAAATTTCTGAAACCCATTACTAGTTTTTGCAATTGTATTGGATATTTTACGCTGAACGTTAGCCTGACTTTGGAATTTAGTGTATAAGGGATAGGGTAGTACAAAAAAGGGGTACGTATCTAGATTTGAACAGTGAAAAAGTTTAATATAACACAGGGAATAGAATATGTATAATTGAATTACCTAGGCGGGATGTCCATTCCCTATCGAAGCGCAGTCTTAATGTGATTCATTCAATTAAGAAGGGTGATTGATTCAATTAAGTTACATGTGACAAAGAGACCATTTTTTTTCAGTGTATCAAAAATGTTTATAAATTTCTTCATCAGTAGGGCTAGCCCAATAGGGCGCATATCTTTTACTGTCCTAAACCTAGATACAGACTACGACACCAGTTGCCTGGCCTCAAACTAGGAAAGTCCCTGTACTATTAGTACCAGAGTAACAGACTTCACTCTGGGGCACCCCGAACACCCAGACCAACAATTCAGAAAAGTTCATTTCCCAATTTGGTTCTACCGGGAATCGACCCCGAGACCTCCTGCGTCCACAGCGAAACCGTTGAGCCACCGACGTAATCAAGTCGCTACATATGCACGCCCATAAAAATTACAATTTAACATGTAGACATAAATAACATGGTGACATTTGACCTCAATTATCTCAGATCACAAGTGGAAATTCAATATTTTGGTTTGGTCACAACCTGTGGAATTGTATTTTATATGCTAGTTTCAAATTTCATACAGGTTGAAGAAGGGTCGAGGAAATCCGTTCGAAAATTGGGCAGTTTGAGATTTTAAGATAACTTCGCTCACTCGGCTTGCTGCATTTAGACATTTAAAAGTACTATAATGAATATGCTTCATTTTCTAAGTTTTTCTTTTATATATCGTGCTCTCATTCCTCTAGCATGGGCTAGAAACATTCTGCAGTGGACATCTTTGTTTATTTTGGATGCCTTGCTCTTTATAAATATTATTTTATGTTGTGTAGCTAGCTGTAACATTTCTTTTTATTGTAAATCGATTTCATTTTATTGTAATTAACATTTATTCTTTTGTTACAGGTATGTACACTGCTTCCTTTTGTTTTACTGGTAAGTACATTTGTTTATCTTATTCTACATTATACAGTTTCAAGCTATTTATGTTGTACTTCATATGCACGAGCTTCAGTTTTCAATCAAGATCTTTAATGTATACCTTATTGTATACATTTCTTATTTCACTTTATCAATAATTTTCTAGGTTTACTCTTCTAGCCTTGTGGCGTCGTGCCCAGGAGGCTGGTGGCAACTTTCCTCCCAATAAGGTTGCCAAACTAATTCTTGACAAAAGTAACTGCCAATCTGCTGTGCCTCTACAGTGACTTCTTGGAGCGCTGTATAATTCGTTGTAGAAAATTGTGAAGTAATTTACGCGGTTGCTAGCAACAACAGTCACAGGAATCTCGTGGTAGAATCAACGATCCACTACCGACTTTAAGAGCATTGAATTGTGTTACGCTAACGACACAATAAGTCTGTCAAAATTTGCAATTAGAGGTCACCTTTTTTATTAAGCAACGTCAGGTCTCCGTGTAGACATTGAAATCCTACAGTCGAGTTTTGATAAGAATGCAATATTACAATAGCACTGCTAACGATGAAAGAAAATATAGAAATATTAATAGAAAATATAGATTTCTCATAGATGGCGCTACGACTTCAAAGTCGAAGAAAAACCAAATACAAAGAAAATATAGTGTTTCTTTTTATAACATCAAGTGGCGGGATGAACAAGTCGTGCGCCTGGTGGTAAGCTACACGCCTGTTCATAACGGTTGAAGTGCCACTCAGAGCTTTAAATCGCAAAGACCAATGCGCCCGTCAATCTGAGACATACTCTAAGATATAGTGTATAAACCTAACAATACTGGCATAAAACTGAAAGGTGAAAAATACTTAATATGAAACCTGTAAGTCGAAGAAGGTACACAACAGGGGCTGGGTCTACTATCGTTCTGCGCCCGACATCCGCTTGAAACAATTACTGTCAAAGAAGTGATGCTCGAGCAAATTATAAGACAATGTCCAATATGAAGCTTCATTCGCATCATGTGTCTTTGGTCGTTTTATTTTAGGCCAGATTTGGAAAAGTGTGAAGTTCCCAACCCGTATTCGACCAGTCCCATATCTTTCCACATAAGATTTGTGTATAGGTAGTGCCCCTCCCTATCAACCTCTTGGTTATGCGGGAAGGGCACTATGCCCTGTGCGAGCAAACCCGCATACGGACCATCTAAGTCAGGTCTTTACCCCGGATCAGTACGTTTGCACGGACTTCATCCGGTTCTCTGTAAGGCTTATTGGACCAGTGCAACTATGGCCTATACCTTAGAAACTTAGCTCCTTATGAAAGAGTTCGTCCAGGGAAGTACTGTCACTTTACCTATTTCTGCCGTCAAGCAGTAATGTGAGCATTACGTTACGTTGGGGTTTTGAAGGGTAAGGGTGCTGCTGAAATTACATGCACATGAGACTTGCTAACTTTGTGTGTCAGGGTGACAGTGCCCCTTAGGTCTTTGCGATTAAATTGCTGAGTCGTACTGCAATTGTCACGTCGGTTACCACCAGACGCACGACTTGTTCGTCCCGTCACTTGATCTCGTTTTAAAACTTTCCACATTCATAAGTTATCGATTTCTATATATATCTCTTCGAACCCTGGACAATTTTCATTCAAAATTAGAAATCTATTGCTATAGATTACGACCGTCTGGAGCCAAGGGCAAAATTCAATCAAGATTGCAATCTATAAGAGTTTCTTTGATGGAATTTTGCTTATCCGAATACAAACTTATAAATGCATTTAATTTTGGACGCCGTTTACATATAAAACGTTGTATTGGTATTTTTCTGACTGAAAAATCTATTTTGTATGGCATGTAATAAAGGACCACGCCTTTATTTATATGAAAGATAAGCAAAGTTAATCAGTAACTTCCTAACTTTTTTGTCATAATCTTTTGATGAACCTAGTCAGCTGTCTCTGATGGTAACATATTGATGCTGTATAATGCCAAAGCCAGGAAAATCATTTTGTTTTTTGTGTAATATTTTTGACAAAAACTTGCACGTACATGTTTCAAAAGATTCAAGAAACCGTTTTAACACGTTTTATGTCTTCAAACCGCATTACGTAGACTTAGTAGAATACTGGGCTCAAATTCTCACCCTGGAGGACACCTCAAATTAAGTAATGGTATGACATGCTCACAGCCTCACAGCGTTAAATATTTCCAGTGTAAGCTGACCCGCTGCGTCATTGAAGGCCATAGCAAAACTAGGATTGTCTAGAACTTTGTTTGAACATAACAGTTGCAATACCACTCGGAGCTGCACTCGTCATCATGAGACGTAAAGTTTTCAAGTCCTACGCGCCTGTAGTTTCACCTGCACCTCTTACCATTCAACACAATAATGCTCACAAAATGGCTTAGCAGCAAAAATAGATAAGCTGGCAGTACTTCCCTGGACAAACTCTTTCACAAGGCGCTCTATTGCAATTATAATACCTTCTATCAAGTTAGATCATTAGTGTCGTGGGTAAACAGATGGCAATCGTGTTACAACAACCCTTCGCCACAGCTGCTTTCAAAAGACTCGTAAACATTTATGGGATTGAAACGGGGCAGACCTTTCTTATCGTAATTACCCTCCTAAATTGCTCTCCCAACGTCTGTTGCACTTGACCTCATCCTCGTTCTGACTTATCACATATTCCTCACATGTTTATTGACATTTCAATTGCTCTCTCAAGGGCAATGCAGTTTAAACCGGTTGCTCAGTCATCTATCTTCGTGACTAATTACTACATATATGACCTTGTAGTCGGATATTCTTCTTGTTTTTCTTATCGTATCAACAGCGTACACTATATTATCGCGGCCCAGAACTTAGGCACATTGGTCACGCCACAAGTAGCCGCCATGTTGTATTGTGCATGGAATATGTTTGCCTTCGAGGTGAGAGGATTGGTCAACCGTATCGTAGTATTTTTTCTATATACAATTTAAGGCTTTCGTGGCTATTCACAACACGACACAACATCTCACACAGACTGACACTAACCACTGGATCGAGTTGCATAGCCCCCAGGTACTGTGGACAGAACTACATATCACGGTTGGTACTAGAAGCCATCGAGATCACGAAATACAAACATTTAACCGTGATGATGGTTTTAAACTGTCCAGTGCATGTAATAAAACACCTCGAGTTCAGTTTCGCGTGTGGTTGAGCGTGGTTTGTGGGAAAAAAGTGAGTGACAATGGTAACGCCACTACAAATCGCTATGAAGGTAGTAGTCGTCGACAGCGCAAGAGGGTAGACAGATATGTCTGCTCTTAAAGCTGTCATCTGCCGCCTGCCAGTCAATCCGTGACCAAGGAGCGTACAACCGTTACGAAATATCGGAAAATAAAAAAATGGTCATACCGTGGTAAGAAGCCTGAAATTAGTGATAATCTTTAGTATTTCTTCTGTTACCGGGAGACTCCTTTCGTGCACCCCAATTTGTTTAGGTTCATAATTGCACTTTTTTATGATACTAAGTGATGGGACAAGTTGTGCGCCTGTTGGTAAGTGACACGCTTGTCCATAACAGTTGCGGTGCCACTCAGGACTAGGTATTTTGTAATTTAAGATAGTGACATTGTTGTGAATTTAAATAAATCACAGATACAGTGGTTTAATTGAATGTTAACAGGTAGTGTGACAGTTAATGTATTTTCTTTCTTTTAAACGTACCATATCAAACATTAAAATGATTATACAACCAGCCTTTTTATTATCATATACCTAAATCGCAAAGATCTGAGGGGCACTGCCACTGCGCCCATCACCCAAATACATGAGTTGAAAGGTCCCATGTGCCTGTAATTTCACCAGGACCCTTACCCTTCAAAATCGGAACGCATTAATGCTGATATTACTAAATAAATAAATAATAAATAACGCACACACTTAACATAGCCCCGCACTAGGGAAACCCTCTGTCGCGGGTGCCATGGACACACACATAGACAACCACAAATTACACCCGAACTTACGAGAGAAATAAATGTAGGCCATACAAACATTTCTCCCGGCCCGGGAATCGAACCTGGGACCTCCGTCGTGGGCAGTCCGGCATGGTAACCGTTCGGCCACGGAGGCAGTTAAGTTAATGCTTGGCGGCAGAAATAGGTAAGATGGCAGTACTTCCCTGGACAAACTCTACCATTACCACTACTCTTTACTACTCTTATCATAGTATAATAAGAAAAAAAAAACAGGAGAATTCGGGGATTTCGTAGGGCTATATTACCCACGCTATGTACGTTCTTTAAATATAAGTAAATACTTAACTTATTTCAATTTCTGTTAATGACGCTAAACCGTATCTCAATTTCTGCGGACGATATTCTAAGGACACAATTTATTGGACCGTCATAAAAACACCGACAACCATCTTAGTCCGAATGTTCTGGAAACTTCAGTCGAGACAGTAAACGTCTAGAGAGCAAATGCCGGCACTAAAAATTAAGCCTCTTAGTAAAGATTCATGTAATGAAATCGACCTACAAACGCGCGTTTCTATTAGAAACAAATTATTCCATAAATAAAGTTTTTAGTTTTTAATTACACAGCCAATCTTACCTGTAGAAATCATTGTGTGAAATGTGGTTGGCGTGAAGAAATAACTTCAATTTTGTAATAAAAGTTTGATGTCTTCCAACATAAGTTAGGCATGTCATTAAAACATTCTTTATATTTATATGATAGGGAATTTATCCACCTTTCTAGTTATATATAACACATTCCATATAATTATGCAGAATAAGGTTTTTTGCGACAAATTGGATTTTTTAAATTTTTTTTTGACCTAGTGTTTTTAAAAGTTTTTTATTGCATAATACACACACTATTCCCTATAATTTTTATAAAGGTTTTGTAATACTGTCAAAAGAAAAAATCGCTTAGAAACATCGCGTTTTGTAGACAATCATAAAAGCTTTATAGGAGTGAATATTCTTCTACAAGTACAACTACGTAAAGCAAGTAAAAATAATCTTTTCGTATTCTAAAGTTTTTCTATAGATAAAGCTATAGACAAAATGCTCCCAACAGTCTTTGAAAAAAGCTTTAAATTCTTATCGCCATTTTTATTTTTTAAGAATGACTATGAAGTAGCCGAGAAAAATTTCTTTTGTTTTTAAAAAGTAAATTTAAGTTGAAATTAGCTTGAAGAAGCCTGGAACTTCTTGGAAATGGTTTGTTTTGTGAGTTATTTTGTATATTTAAGCTTTCTATAAATATTTAAAACCGAAAATCGATAACTGTATTTTTATTAAGTTTATATTTTATACATAAATATTTAAAATTTTGCGAGCGCATTACTTTTATGATAGGTTTTACATCTATTTTCACAATGTATTTAAAGTCGCACATCAATTCGCGCTTTTTAACCGATTACGCATTGCAGGAAAAAGTCAGAAATGTTATATCTAATTTCACCATGTTGCAATTTTGATAGTTTATATTTTGTAAGCCATCAAACTTGAAATCTATTGGTATTCAGAGAATTGCGTCTTACGTTTGTAACGCTTTAGTTACTTTGGTTTTAAAATAGCATTACTAAGAAAATTATCAGACTATAACTTATCCAAAAACTGTCTACAAGACTAAATAAAAACTGTCTACATTCTATAAACGGTCTTGTAGAATTCTAGAAGGGTTACTTGAGAAAAAAAGATAAGAATCACTCTTAACTAACTCTCAACACTACCTACAGATTCTCAAAGCACTCTTGTTATCTACTAATAAAGTTGTGCCCACTTTTACTTTAAATTATCTAGAAACCTTCTTCGAGATATCTTGAGGGAATTTGAACTCTTAAAATATTCAATCGAATTAAATTCTATTACATATCTTATAGTATATATTTAGATATGGGTGTGCTGCTTGGGCTGCCACCTTACCTATTTCTGCCGCTAAGCAGTAATGTCAGCATTACTTTGTTTGAAGGGTAAGGGTGCTGGTGAAATTACAGAAATCACTGCCACTGCAGTACCCCTCAGATGTTTCTGATTTAAGCAAATGATAATAAAGAGTCTGGCTAGTTGTATAATCATTTTAGTGTTTGATATGGCACGTTTATAATGATCTCAGTACAGAGTACTAAAAAAAACCGACCTCAAAAGTACGTGGAATTACATCTATTTGCCAAGTTTTATTGAAATATCCCCTAGTTCGCCACTATCCAGGACTTGACACAGGAGATAATAAAAATCGGTTCTCACTACTCAAAGTATATTGAGAGAGAAAAACGCCTTGAATTGGAGAATAGCAAAACCAACCATTAAAATAATTGCTCCTTAAGTAAAATTTAGTCGCTTTTTATAAAAATGAATGTTCATGCGTGATCAGCCACCTTTAGAGGTGGATGTTTTTTTTTTCAAAATGTAATGGGACCACTATGGAGGTACCCTCTTTCCAACAAAAAGAGAACATGAAAATCGGTTCACAAATACCGAAGTTATTGCGTAACATACATACAAAAAAAACGTACAGTCGAATTTAGAACCTCCTCCTTTTTTTGAAGTCGGTTAAAAAGAAAGAAATTACGTTAATTTAACTGTTACTTTATCTGTTAACATTAAATTAAACCACTGTATAAACTTGTGACTTGTTTAAATTCACAACAATGTCATTACAAAATACCTAGTCGGCCTGGCGTGATCTGGTGACAGATTTTCTTAGGGGATAGTAATAAATTGTAGTTGAGTCGTCACTTTGTCGCAGGTTTATTTGATTACAAAAGGCGTTTCAGTAGAGCGATGCCACACGGGCGCTGCCGGTGCAATGCGGCTTCGCAACGTAACACCATGTCTGCAGGAGGGCTGAGGCGCTCACATCAAGGCAAGCGTAGTGTAGAATGCCCTGCGGTAAGATGGATTGAGAAAGTTGGCAACGGCTGGATGCGGGCGGCACAGGACCAGGGGAGTTAGCGTGCTCAGAGGGAGGCTTATGTCCAGCAGTGGATACGTGTAAACCGATGATAATGATGAACGTAACACCGCTTACCTACGCACCGCAGCACCACTCCCCGCTTCGTAACCTGGCCCTTTGTCCGATGCGCACACGTTCCGTGGCCGTGCGCCGTTGTAACGCACCATGTTCTAATTTCATAGTGGTAAAATCCATCGTCGTCGTTCTCACGCGTCGCAACGCCGGCGCGTCGTTTGCCATCGCTCTTACGGACTTAAATTTATATTCACTTTGTATGAAGGTGACTTACGATAAAAAGGTTACACTGGACACTATAATGGATGGACGCTAATACGTGTCAACGTCCAGTACAATGGGTTTATTGTAATCCTATCTGGAAGGAATTCCTTGCATGTAAAGAAATTTTGAATTACTTGTAAATGACATTATTATACTTCGTTATTTTAGCATTAGACAGAATCAAATTTCGAGTCTTTAGAGCAAAGAAATTTCGTAACATATTTACCCAAGAAATAAAACTATTTTGTCGAATCTGAACAGCGTACCTATATTTGTTTTACCCCTTAACAGGTCCCATTGTCAAGGCTGACTGAGATGATAAACTAGCTAAGGCTAATGATAATGGGTCCTGTAAAATGGTTCCTTCTAAATACGCTAAACGCAGTAAAATATTTACTATTTAGTTACAACTAAAAAATATAAGAAATACAATAACATGATTCCGGGAATTCAGAAGAGGTATTAACCACTCTATGTGTACTTCCACGAAGATTAGGTAAATATATTTCGCGTATTTGATTTTAACTTAAAATTTCTTCAATTACATTACGCTGTTTGTCATCAAGGAGCTGAAAATAGTCTGAGACTAGCTGGAAATAGACTTAGAATAGATATTGCTTATCGTCAATTGTGCAACGTACAAACTAGATATTTTGTCTCGTATCTAGTTTGTACATTACACAATTGACCATAAAGTTCATTATGCTATGTACAATATCGTTACAAAAATTCGCTTCCATTCCGTCGTAATATAAATACAGCCTTACTTTTACAATTCCATACCTATTATTTAACTCTTGAATATCATAGCACGGTCGTGAACAACTCAGGCACGATTTCTAAGAAACATAAAGGTATCTCAAATCTGTGTCAATAAGTCCTACATTTTATGACGACGTGAGTGGGGCTAAAATGCCGCTCAAGAAAGGGTGCAAGGAAACGAGCTCTCAACATTTTCTGTGAACGAAGTAGAGTTCGAGAGGAATTATGGTAAACCTTACGTGACATGAAAGAAAAAATGGAAAGCGAACGTGGAGGAGAACAATCGAGACTAAATAACTTTGACCTAAATTTTTTCATGATACCAAGTGACAGGACCAATAAGTCGTGCGCCTGGTGTAAAGCGACACGCTTGTCCATAGCATGAAATTGAAGAAAAGGAATGGTGACTTGCATGGTGTTTAAAATAAATGGCGTTGCCTACACTGACTAGCTAGGGTACATTGAGGTTTTTAATTCCTATATGATCGTCACATCATTGATTGTAAAGAGAACCAAACGCGTTCCAAGGTTACGTATTTCTTTATTCCTCTTTGGCATCACGATTATACGCAGAAAAGAAAATCAATTTGCATCCGTCTTTATATAAGCTGTAGGGCTAGCACGACTGGGCCCGACATGTGCGAGAGCGACATAAAGCGCGAGATACTGATACTCTCGCATAGAAAGAAATCTCGTGCTAGCCCTACTGGTCAGCCCTATAAACAAACTTTTTAACTGACTTCAAAAAAAAAGAGGAAGTTCTCAATTTGTCTGTATTATTTTTGTGTGTATGTTACGCGATAACTCCTTGTGAACCGATTTGGATGATTCTTTTTTGTCGGAAAAGCGATACCTCTGTAGTAGTACCGTTCAAATTTGAACAAAATATTCCACATCTAAATGAAGGCAAATTAGAGGATGAATATAGTTTATTGAATATCACCCACTTTCCGTTAACCGACTTCAATAAAAGTTAGCAAGTAGATGTAATTCCAAAGGCAATAAACACAGCGAAAACGGATAAGGAAACTTTGAGGTCGGTTTTTTTAAAAAGGTTTAATATTTATATTCCGGTAGAGGCGATATTAGTCGGCGACGTTCTAGTGGGGAGGCCATCGTTATTTAACAATGAACGCTATTCAGATTCATACCCGTGTTCTCGACATAAGCATCGGTTCTCCCGAATCATAGACGGAAACCTGTTTCGGAGACTAGCCGCTGTCACTTCAATTTAAAAACAATCAAAAAACGTAAATTAGGACAGACCAGGCGACATCGTGACACGGCCCATTAATATCACTGTCAACGGCACAAAGCTGTAATTATGGGTAATGTCTGCAATCTTTCTTCTATTATGTGAGGCTTTTGAGAAACGTGTGCGGTCTTGAAAGAGACATTTGTTATTTGTCACTAGCAAGAGACAAAATATGAAAAGAACACTATCTTTTTCTTATACTGAAAATCTCGTTGCAGGGAGTAGAGTTGACAGCATTTCATTTTTAACCGACTTCAAAAAAAGGTGGAGGCTTTACGATAAGCTGTATGTATATTTTATGTATGTTTTCCGAATACTCCGTCAATTGAAGACCTTTTTTGAAAATTATTTTTTGTATGAAAGGGTGCATTCTCGTGGTGGTTCCATTGTCACCAAGTCAGAATCTGACAGGGGAATCCATGCTAATCGAGGAAAATCCTCAAATTTTATAGGCATTTCAGTGTACTTACCGATTTCTCCGTCAATTGTGGACCTATTTAGAAAATTCTTTTTTTCTTTTAAAGAGCATTCGTAAAGAGTGGTCCCAGATGCCAGCGATGTCGTTCCGGTTTCGTTTGGGCTATCACAAATTAAAAAAATATTTTCTGTAAATAAAAGTCGACTTTTCACTTGATACAATACATATATCGAGCTCTTTGGTGGTTGGTTGGTGGTGATGGTTTTCGCGATTGTTACACATAGGAACAATAAGAACAGGAAAAATAGTTTCATTTCTAATACAATACATATAATCAACAAATCACCGTCACCAGGACAACCAGAAAAAAGTATAAAATGTACAAAGTAGTTCGTAACAGTCTCATTGTCACCAAGAAATCAGAATCTGATGAGGAGATTCCATGGAAATCGAAAAAAGCCGATAAGCAAACTTTTGAGGTCGTTTTTTTTAATGTAAAATTACAGTTATGTGTATATTATAAGTATATATCTCATAACATATGTTACATATATATAACATATCTACATATTTTATATTTATATATATACTGCCTCGGTGGCCGAATGGTTACCATGCCGACCGGCGAACGGACTGTCACGCAGAGGTCCCAGGTTCGATTCGATTCGGGAGAAATATTTGTATAACCTACATTTAGTTCTCTCGTGAGTTTGGGTATAATTTGTGGTTGTCTATATGTGTGTCCATGGTACCCGCGACACAGGGTTTCCCTAGTGCGGGATTATGTTGAGTGTGTGCGTTATTATTATTATTATTAAAAAATATATAATGTATATTTACGTTGTGTTTAAATTATATAATATAACGCACACACTATGCACACGCACGCACAAATTTTGTAGATATCATTGTAATTATTTCTATCCTTTGATCGTATCTGTTTTTAATTTTCATATTATGCACCCTTGTCAATTGTTCTGTAGCCAGCTCTCCGGTTGTCTGATAGAGAATGCCTAATGACATTAACTTCGCCATTTGTACTATTATGTGTGCAATAAAGTTTCACTAAATACATAAATAATCTCAGTACAGAGTACTAAAAAAACGGACCTCAAAAGTACGTGGAATTACATATAATTACCAAGTTTTATTGAAATCGGTTACCGGAAAGTGCGCAAACCCGGATTCATCCCCTAGTTCGCCATTATACGGGATTTGAAAATCGGTTCTCACTACTCAAAGTATATTGAGAAAGAAAAACGCCTTGAATTGGAGAATAGCAAAATCAACCATTAAAATAATTGCTCCTTATAATAAAATTTAGACGCTATTTAATGAATCTTCATGCGTGAACAGCCAGCTTTAGAGGTGGATGATTTTTTTCAAAATTAAATGGGCTCACTATGGAGGTACCCCCTTTCCAATAAAAAAGAATCATGAAAATCAGTTCACAAATACCGGAGTTATCGCGTAACATACATACAAACAAAAAAAAAAACATGAAGTCGAATTGAGAACCTCCTCCTTTTTTGAAGTCGGTTAAAAAACGGTTATTGTGATAATTATCACTTAGAACCTTGAATAAAACTGACTGTAACATGTCCAAAGAACGTAACCAAGAAATAAGAAGTTTAAGGACAACAAAAGGTTAGTAATTTAATTCAGCAATGAAGATATGGTAACCCCTCTCGGTCAAACACCAGTACAGCAAACTATCATAGTTTATTATTTGATCAACGCATCCGGCCAATTGTAAAGACCCTAGTATTTGCAGTTTTATTATTATTAGACAAAAGCATCGATATAGCTCTATTATTATTTGTTACAAGTAGATAGATAGACCAGAAAGAATGGCTCGGCAATGTTTAACTATAATTGTTATATTATCAATGATAAGTGCGCTGTTTGTTTGTGGTTCTTCGAATTCACCTCTTTTTAATTTTTTACGATGATACTATATTTAAGCACGATACTCACAGCTGGGCACTAGAGGAGATCAAAATAGTCGAATTCATGAGAATCCTCCCGTTTTTGTAACACTGTTGATGTTGACTCTGGCCCTGCATTGAACTACCAAGAAGATTAATTTCTGACAAGAATTTATTGCGTGTCTCTTCTAGCACAAACGCAGAAGGAGGTCCTGTGCGATGCGGCAAGAATTCTGCTTTCGGATTCTTTTATGTAGAATTAGCTTTCATCCGAAAGCTAATTCTAAATTTGGAGATGAATCTGTTTAAATATTTGTTAACCTTTTCTGTTTAGGTTTTAAAATTAATAGTTAAAATATACGATTGATATTAAGTAAAACTAAATATTAAAAAAAATCCCAAACAGACATAAGACTGCAGTACTAATTAATATGTTTTAGTTTATTCTAATTTCTATTAATAATTAATAATAAATTAAATTTAACAGAAATTCATTCAATAAAATAATTTGTAAAATTTAATGTAGCGTAAATTAAAATAATAAATTGTTTATTCAGTATCATAATGTACAGAGAAAACTAAAGACTACTTATGCGATTTAATGTAAAAATAACACATGTACCTGAACTAGGAAATTCCTGTATTTCAGGTAAAAAGTACTACTAATTATAAATGTGGATACTATTAATATTATAAATACTTTTTAGGAGAATGTTATGAAATAAAATTAAACAATTAAATAATAAATTGCCATTAAAAAAATAAAAAAATAAATAAAAAATGTACACTTAAACAAGACAACATTTAATTTACGATAATAAATAAATTCTCTGTATCCTCATAGGACATATTTTGAAGAGCTTCTTGGAGAATTTTCTTTACCTTAAAGCAACAGAAATTATAAATGGAATATTTAGCGTTTAATTTATTGTACAAAAATGGTCCAAGAAACACAAAAAATCTTGAAATAAAAGTATGTTTTGATGATATAATTTTGGGGCAGACAATATCTTTTCGTCTTTTATTAGTGTTTTCAGTAATATATGGGAGCAATACGTGCTGTTTGAGGACTGTGGACTTAATGAATAATTGCCTTACAGTTAATACTTTACATGACTTATACAGAAGGTCAGTGGGGTAACGGAAAGGGCGGTAGGTAGAAACCTTTAGGACAGCTCGCTGGGCTCTTTCAATGATTAGTAAAGTAGTTTTAGCTATACCACCCCATGATGTAATGCAGTAAGTAATTAATGATTGGCATAATGCATAATAAACTTGCCTGATTATTTTAAAATCAGCAGAAACGCGCAGTTTTTTAAACACAAACATTAACTTACGGAGTCGGGCGCTTAGTGCTTCGATATGGTGTTTAAAGGATAGGATGTCATCTAATATAACACCTAAATACTTTATCTTGTTAGTAATAGCAATGTCTGGACATTTACACAGGTTGTTAGTAGGGTCAAAACAATGGTGAGCATATAGTTTAGGGTTAGATATAAATGACTTTGATTTCCGCATATGGAATTGCATAAAACAAGTTTTATCCGTATTTAGTGTTAGCAAATGATGTTGGAGCCAGTTATTTACTATATTGAATCCACGCTGTGCATAGTCGTATACCTCCTTGTCAGAGTTTGCAGAAAAGAGTAGAACAGTATCATCAGCATAGGATATGATCTTTCCACCTTGTAAATCTAGGTTACAAAGGCCATTAATGTAAATCAGAAAAAGTGTTGGTCCTAAAATACTTCCTTGAGGAATTCCAAATGAAGTGCAGTTCAGATCAGAACTGTGAATGTCACCTATTTTAACACATTGGGATCGGTCCTCCAGGTAGTTTTCGAGTAATTTAAGCTGTATGCCCCTTATACCAAGCGATTCAAGCTTCTGTAACAGCACAGGGATGAAAACTGTATCAAAAGCCTTCGCTAGGTCTAGAAAAATACCCACAGTTTTGTTACCCTTGTCTAGTTCCCTTGCTACAAAATTCGTAAGGTGATGCACGGCGTCAGATGTCGATAATTTAGATCTAAAACCGAACTGTGTTTTAGATAATATGGAATGTCTCTCCAAATACAAGACAAGTCTATTGTTAATAAGTTTTTCTAATATTTTAGATATTGCTGGCAGTAACGAAATAGGTCTATAATTAGTTATTTGTTCTTGGT
>NW_020653731.1:13237834-13243282 GCF_003589595.1 Hyposmocoma kahamanoa | reverse complement strand
TTCTTGGAGAATTTTCTTTACCTTAAAGCAACAGAAATTATAAATGGAATATTTAGCGTTTAATTTATTGTACAAAAATGGTCCAAGAAACACAAAAAATCTTGAAATAAAAGTATGTTTTGATGATATAATTTTGGGGCAGACAATATCTTTTCGTCTTTTATTAGTGTTTTCAGTAATATATGGGAGCAATACGTGCTGTTTGAGGACTGTGGACTTAATGAATAATTGCCTTACAGTTAATACTTTACATGACTTATACAGAAGGTCAGTGGGGTAACGGAAAGGGCGGTAGGTAGAAACCTTTAGGACAGCTCGCTGGGCTCTTTCAATGATTAGTAAAGTAGTTTTAGCTATACCACCCCATGATGTAATGCAGTAAGTAATTAATGATTGGCATAATGCATAATAAACTTGCCTGATTATTTTAAAATCAGCAGAAACGCGCAGTTTTTTAAACACAAACATTAACTTACGGAGTCGGGCGCTTAGTGCTTCGATATGGTGTTTAAAGGATAGGATGTCATCTAATATAACACCTAAATACTTTATCTTGTTAGTAATAGCAATGTCTGGACATTTACACAGGTTGTTAGTAGGGTCAAAACAATGGTGAGCATATAGTTTAGGGTTAGATATAAATGACTTTGATTTCCGCATATGGAATTGCATAAAACAAGTTTTATCCGTATTTAGTGTTAGCAAATGATGTTGGAGCCAGTTATTTACTATATTGAATCCACGCTGTGCATAGTCGTATACCTCCTTGTCAGAGTTTGCAGAAAAGAGTAGAACAGTATCATCAGCATAGGATATGATCTTTCCACCTTGTAAATCTAGGTTACAAAGGCCATTAATGTAAATCAGAAAAAGTGTTGGTCCTAAAATACTTCCTTGAGGAATTCCAAATGAAGTGCAGTTCAGATCAGAACTGTGAATGTCACCTATTTTAACACATTGGGATCGGTCCTCCAGGTAGTTTTCGAGTAATTTAAGCTGTATGCCCCTTATACCAAGCGATTCAAGCTTCTGTAACAGCACAGGGATGAAAACTGTATCAAAAGCCTTCGCTAGGTCTAGAAAAATACCCACAGTTTTGTTACCCTTGTCTAGTTCCCTTGCTACAAAATTCGTAAGGTGATGCACGGCGTCAGATGTCGATAATTTAGATCTAAAACCGAACTGTGTTTTAGATAATATGGAATGTCTCTCCAAATACAAGACAAGTCTATTGTTAATAAGTTTTTCTAATATTTTAGATATTGCTGGCAGTAACGAAATAGGTCTATAATTAGTTATTTGTTCTTGGTTACCAGATTTATGTACCGGGACCACAACAGCTTTTTTTAAACACGTGGGGAATATTCCTTTTGTTAAACATTTTTGCAAAATAACCGTAAGCGGTGAAAGTAGAATGTGCCTGAATTGTTTTAGTATTTTGTTAGATATGTTATCACAACCAGTAGCACTATCGTTTTTTTATTTAATTTTTTATTTAAGCGTAAATTGGAATGTTTTCGTTGTAAAATTAAAAATAAGGTATTTAATTAATAACTATTGTAACTATAGTGAAATAATAGGGTGGTTTGCATTAATATTAGACATAACTGGTTGAAGACTGTACCACCTCAGTCAACCGTGGCCATGGAACCTGTAAAGGGCCCGAAACGTCGGTTTAAATCCCGAAAAATAGTTTCATTTCCTATGTGTAACAATCGCGAAAACCTAAAAACTCGATATGATATTAAGTAATTTATTTATGTTATTAGCGCATACCACATTATTTATACAGAAACTAATCGTATTTCATTGTATTTTTACATTGATATTCTCTTTTAACTTAGTAGAAAAAAATATAAAAACATTACTTCATGAATATATAAATATTTCAAATGTGACTTGACTCATAAATAGAACTGGTTCAGTAGCAGTAGAGCTCCTTGTGAAAGAGTTCATCCAGGGAAGTACTGCCACCTTACCTATTTATTCCGCCAAATAGCATCACTGCATGCCAGTTTTGAAGGGGAGTTCTGGTGAAATTACAGGACCATATAAGACTTGTCATCTTACGACTCAGGGTGTGACGGACGCAGTGGCAGTTCGCCCTCAGATCATTGCGATTTAATGCTCTGAGTGGCACTGCAGCTGTTATGGACAGGCGTGTGGTCCCGTCACTTGATTTTATAAAAAAAAAACTTCGCAGCAATCACTAGTCATCCAAGAACGTATCTGGAAAGTTGAATTTAGTGTAGTTTATGTTACAAAAACTAATATTGAATCAATCAAATAAATAAATCCATAGTAATTCAGAACGAGTAAAGATTAATAGGTGTAATATTGGTATAATGTTTGCACTGATGAATGTTATTTCTTGAAACGGCTTATCCTTTCTATTACAATAGAGTAGTAAAACCATTACCATAACCATATATTGTGTCACCTACTGACTGGCAATACAATGCTATGACATAAATAAAAGTAAAGACATCAATTAATCCTGTAATGTGGCTAAAATTTGTCACAGTTTCCTTCTCCGCATTGCGTACAAGAAAACTCGTAGATATACTTGTTTGTATGCAAGATAATCTTGCATCCGTCTGTCAACACGCCCGTATCGTAATCCATTTTGTAACAGTTTACTTTAACTCGTTCCATGCATACTTTACAGGGTTATCACTAAACTGCTTGCAGTTGTTAAATTCTAGTCAGAGTCCTAAATGTCAAAATTACGAGCATAGTTTCCCAAAGTGACCCCTACCGCCCTCCAGTGTGCGCTGAAGAGTCCTAGTGGGGCGGTAGCGGCCTCGGAAGCAATTGGGGAGCGTTGATGCTGTCCAGGGGGTATTACCGCATTTGAAAAAAGAAAACCTGAATTATCTATATAAAGTACACTATATGTTTATTCCTTGTGATTTTTTTTGTGTTAATATGAAAATTTAATTTTTTTTTCATACTTAACTTTATTTCAATTATCTTTTGTGATGGTGGACGTTGCTATTTTTTTATCTTGCCTAAGTGGGGGCGGTGAGCCAAAAATTCGGAACCTATGATTTATAGTTTCGTTATTTTTATTGTTTTATTGTAAGAAAATACGTGTTCGCAACTCATTTCGAGAAAGACAGTATAGCGAATCACAGCAATCGCTACAAATCTTTTTATATGTATGTATTTTAACAGTTTTATATTGTAATTCTAAATTTAAATGTACTTGTTTTTGGCGCTTTTTCTTGTTATTGTCACTATTGTTTCTGTTTAGGTTGATAGATGTTCGTTGTTTGTTAAATAAACCGTAAGTATATTTTCTTTGGTCTTACTCACTCCTCAATAGCACCCTTCACTTATTGATACAGTCGCTACAGACAGGTTGTATAGCAGTTGAGCCCCATATTTCCATATTAGTTTTGATTACACATTTTCTACATTAGTTTCGATTATAGTGACCCACCCTACCGACTCTGAGGATATACGAGAAGGGCACTATAACCTGTGCGCGCACAGGAACCTTGTAAGTTCAGGTTCTGGCTTCAGATCTCTAGTGTACAGAGTTGTCACAGACTTTTGTCACTTGACTTCATCCAGTTATCGAGAGGCTAGTGCCTCGGGTGAGCCGCCCCGGGTGCACATACAGTACCCTCCCTATTTTCCAGATAGGTAACGGAGCTGTATGCTCGCTCACCTCCCGTTGCGCATTGCACAACTAGCGGCTGGCACTGCTAAGCCCTCGACTCTAAATTCACTACCATATCTCCTCATTGGTGGCGGAGCTGTATGGCACGCTCACTTTCCGAAGCCGAAAAACGACGTCTGTCCAGTTCCCAATAACCTAAGCGGCTGTAGGTACCGGAGGATATCTTAGCTTATCCTCTACTAGCTCTCCGGACTTGTGCCGGAGATGCTAGCCGCAGTGTCCTGCGACAATGTATGACTTAGCTTCCAACTTAAAGGGTAACTCATGGGCCCCGCGCGTCTCCTTTAGGCCCTCAACTAGACTGATACTAAGACGCGCTAGCTGCACGAGACCGACGCCCTGGCCACATGCTACCAGACGGAGCAGACAAACATGTCCATCTCTGCACCTCCAAACCCCAGCGAGTCCACAACCAAGTCCGGCTCCACCAGAGACGCCCGCTGTACCCTAGTCTTGTCGTGGAGCCCGTAGTCTCTACGGGCAATAGGGACAATAAATATGTACAGTTTCACTGTGCCTGGCCAAGCAATAGGTGTACTAAGATATTATAGGTATGTTTGCCGTGACCATTGCACCTGTAAAGGCCCAAACCGTTGTTTCATTTGAATGAAAACATTTTCATTTCCGGTGTGAAGCAATCGCGAAATGTTATATTCGAAATTCGCGGACAAAAATGAAAGTAAAAAGATTTAAAAAAGCTTTGAGAAAGCAGAAACTAGAAAGAAAGGGATACTAATAGAGATGAAAGAAAGAAAAGAATCTACAATAATAATTATATCTCTCGTGCGTTTGGACGTAATTAGTTTATATGTGTATCCATGGCATACGTTACCCGTACAGAGTTTCTCTAGTGTGGGGCTATAAAAGTCAATGACTATATTGGGTTGTTGCACTATCTGTGCATTGAGATCTTCTTATGATCTTCCATAGTGCAGGTGTGTGGGCACGAGAGGCACCCATCACAATGGGAGACCCCTATAGCACCCCTGAACCCCTATTTACCATATTTTATTTACCCTAATAGTAGCGTCGGAACGAATACAGATAAATAAGATAAATTTCAATTCTAATTTCGCCTTATCTCATTGAATGGATTTGTCGCATTGTGTTCAGATCCGTCCATTTTAAACTTGTTTTTGTAACGGATTTGGCGGTTGCCGTGCAGGTTGGATAAATTATTCGTAGAAATGTACAAAAATTACCTTTTGGCATAATAAAAATAAAAGTTTTTTTTTATGATGAAGAAGTCGTGTACCTGGTGGCAAGCAACATGCCTGTCCGTGACAGTTACCCTGAGACATAAATTGACATGGGATGCCGCGATAATTTCACTGGCACCCTTACCGTTCAGAACCGAAACGCAGTAATGCTCACAGTACTACCCTGGACGAACTCTCGCCAGGAGCTTTTCTGCCCTAAAATGACTGTTTTTTGTTTCGACGCTCCTCAATTTGTATATTGAAATGATATGTATCTAGTATGTGTCAAAACGCGAGCACAAAGATAAATTATCTTTGTTGACAACCCTATTCGCGTCAGTGGAAAGACAAGTTCCTTCCCCATTTTTTTATCGCTCCACAGCGCAGGTGAACGAACAAGCTTTGTTTACGATAACTGTTATTTTTAACATTTTTACGTTATGTGGACGTTTTTACGTTAAGCTGTTATAACTTTCTTAATATTATCTTGCTTACTTTATAAATAATTATTTTGATCCGTGTTACCGATAGTTTATTATGTAAAACTTGAATATACATTGC
>NW_020653731.1:13127745-13237824 GCF_003589595.1 Hyposmocoma kahamanoa | reverse complement strand
ATTCTTATGGATGAATTCAAAATACGTGGGTAGGGTATCGGATTTTCTGTTTTCTTTACCGCTATTCATCATCATGCTCTCAATTACACTACAGCACGTATAGTAGCAGTAGAGCTCCTTGTGAAGCAGTTTGTTCAGGGAATTACAGTCACCTTATATATTTCTGCCGCCAAGCAGTAATGTGAGCATTACGGCATTCCTATTTTGAAGGGTCAGGGTGCTGGTGAAATTACAGGTAAATGTTACTTGTTTGTACGTAGCACGTACGTAGCCTCTAAGATTTTGCGATTTAAAGCTCTGAGTGGCACTGCAACTGTCACAGAGGCGTGTCGCTTGCCAACTGGCACACGACTTGTCCGTCCCATCACTTGATGTAATAAAAAAAAACGAATTAACTACGAAATTTACACACAAATACAGAGACATAGAATGCATTCGTTCATTTTTCACGTTTTCAGATTGAATTTTGCCATACTCTCATCTGATTGACCATTTTAGATGACACTCGACTTGTGCGTGTACTAAAGTTGTTTAGTTAACCAAAATGGTCCCATTATGCAGAATTTGTCGATGGTACAACAGCATATATTCCCACCATGACATTATATTGTAACATTAGGTCCTTCAAAACTTCCCTCTGGTGCTCTCGTTACAACAACGCAAAATACATTTAAAAAAAAATATTTTCTTTATATTTTCATATTATTATTGTTGTAGATATGTACTTAATGTGAACTTGGTGTACGATTTGTAATACTTTGTGTTTATAACATTTTGTATAACAATTATAAATTAGTTTAATAAATACTGTAGCAGTTTCATAATATAAAGGGAGACATTGTTTATAGAGCGGTTGCATAATACCGCCGCGGCCTGTAAAGAAAAACGACTTCAAACGCACCGTGTTTATCGTACACCGCACGAATGTTTGCGTTTCAGCTGCGAATTTAGGCAACGAGCGGTTTAGTGATGGGCACTTACTTTGTAGTGATATTACCTTACTTACCTTTATGATTTTTTTATTTGCTGGTGATAGAGCTCCCTATCTTTCCTAGGTATCATCGCCCTTCAATATCCTCTGCATTGCAGATTGAAAGGTCCCTTAGCCAACAGACGGGAGTAACCGCTTTCCGATACACCAACTCACTATTTGCTTGATAAATCTTGAAACAATTGTGCCATGTAAATCCCGGATGAAATACCGGACACAATATCTTCCCGAGGGCGTTGTAGAAAACGAGAAACAACTTATTTCCTCTTATCTCCAGATTGCCTCTTCCGCTGCGAATATCCCGATGTGGTGTGCTTTTCAGAGGCCACACGGTAATAATCTCAGTACAGAGTACTAAAAAAACCGACCTCAAAAGTACGTGGAATTACGTCTATTTGCTAAGTTTTAATGAAATATCCCCTAGTTCGCCACTATACAGGACTTGACACTGAAGACAATAAAAATTGGTTCTCACTACGAAACGACTCAAAGTATATTGAGAGAATAACGCCTTGAATTGAAAAAAATAGCAAAATCAAGCATTCAAGTAATTGCTCCTAAATTAAAGTTAGGCACTATTTGTAAAAATGAATCTTCATGCGTGAACAGCCACCCTTCGAGGTGGATGATTTTCTTCAAAATGAAATGGGACCACTATGGAAGTACCCCCTTTCCAACAAAAAAAGAATCATGAAAATCAGTTCACAAATCAAGAAATGTTATCGTTAACGTTATATTAATGGCCGGAGTTATCGCGTAGCATACATACAAAAAAGAAAAAAAGAAAAAAGAACATACAGTCGAATTGAGAACCTGCTTTTAGACGCTAGAGAATAATTACTTGATAATAGTAAAAAAACGTCTCAAAAGTGTATTTTAGTTATAAGACAGGAATATTTAATCCAAGAGCCAATTAATTTACTTCAAGTCACTAAGCTACTCTAGATTCAACAAAATATTTATTAATTATTAGAAATGTCCGATTTTGAATTGAAAAAAAAAAAAAAGAATGAAAAATTGAGAGGTATTTATTTGACTGAAGATTTATGTCAGTAGTAGTGTTTCTAATATCAAAAAGCGTAAATTTACAGAGTTGTGGACCAAACAGTATATCTCAACAGCGTGAAAGTACACAAGTTCAGTGCCAAACCTTGAAGTAGCAGAAATAGGACGGAATCTTCTCAAATACTTGAGTACCGTTGAGTTCCATATAAATGCTACAGCGGCAGAAAGCACTAACAATTTAAATATATGAGATGACTTTACACTATTGAAGTTAACAAAACGATAGCGCGTTTCAGAGTACAACTAATGCCATCTAGATGTGCCACGATGGAATTAATTGCGTTTCAAAGTTGATGATGATGAACTTGTCACAAGTGTAGTTTGATTTCAAATAACACACTAACAAACTAGAGACTACGTATTGTTTCTTTGGATAAATGACGGTTTATGATTTTTATGATTACAAGCACAAGTAATCGTTACCGCGTGCGCTTTCGGCGACATGTCACGACAACATTGACTATGAAAACGCAACGAAATGTTGCTTTAAGAATATACTCTAGAATTTCGAATATTAATCTGAATAGCAAACTACTTCTTTTATTTTTTTTAATTTCTTTGATTTAAGAATATATTTTCTTAAAATACACCCAAGAATTTTTTTATTTTTTTAAGATTATTTGATTTTGATGTAAGAGATAAAAATTTCTTGATGTAAGTAATGTCCAATTAATTGATTAGAAATGAAATAAAATCTTGAAGTGAAGGTATTTGTCTAAAAGTTAGAATAAAGTTAAGAGTAAAATTGTATTAGAAAAAGATAAGCAGCATTTTTGTAGTGACAATATTTTATTACTTTTAATAAATAATTTTTCAGAATTAGCAAATATTTTGAGAAATTGCTCTTTCTTATTAGTAGAATTCCTTTTTTTCTGTGTAGGATAGTATTATTTTTAGATTATACGTCCGACTCCTGATTACGGATCTCCTCTAACGAGAGGGATTTGATTTACGCCATTGTCTGCCATGCAGACCCAATGCGGGTTAAAGACTACATATTTTCCAAAGGTTATGGAGGATGTTTTCCTTGCCGTTAGCGAAAGGTAGTTAATTAATTGCACGTTACTTAGAAATGGAAGTCATAAATACTTGCCGCCACAGAGATTTGAAACGTCAGTCTTTCAATTTAAACGCAGCCGTTCTTCAACAACCACAGCTCTCATTATTGATTGGCAAAGAGTAATTAAAGTCTTATAATACATTAAAATAAAAAAAATATGATCACCAAATTCAAAGGTGCGTTGTTACGACGACGCGATGGAAGTTTACTTGTTACATAATAATGCTCTGTACTTCTTTTTTCTTATCGAGTTCTTAGGTTTTCGCGATTGTTACACATAGGAAATGAAACTATTTTTCCGGATTTAAATCGCGTATATTTGTTTTTTCAAACAAACCGACGTTTCGGGCCCTTTACAGGTCCCATGGTCACGGTTGACTGAGGTGGTACAGTCTTCAACCAGTCATGTCTAATATTAATGCAAACCACCCTATTTTTTCACTATAGTTACAATAGTTATTAATTAAATACCTTATTTTTAATTTTACAAAGAAAACATTCCAATTTACGCTACATTAAGTTTTACAAATTATTTTATTGAATGAATTTTTATTAGGTTTAATTTATTATTAATTATTAATAGAAATTAGAATAAACTAAAACATATTAATTAGTACTGCAGTCTTATGTCTGTTTGGGATTTTTCATTAGAGGAAATACTGGATCCCAAACTGGTGGTACGGAGAAACCATCTTCCCTGTTGAAATTAGGATGTTTTTTAATTTCAATGGCCTCTCGCAGCATCCTGGGTAGATAACGGACTTCTTTTGCAAGGACCTGGGGTTTGTCAAACTTCATTGAATGTGTAGGTTTATCCATGACATGCTCGCTTCTTTTTTCTTCTTATTTAAAAAGAAAAAGCCCCTGGCGCTGGAGTAATCGCCAACTGTCTGTTCAATACTATTATTTTGAGTTCCTGATTCCACACGGCGTTGATTTTTTAACTTAACCAGATTTTCTCCTGACTCTTTTTTTCGATGTTCCCCTCTATAATACTTCTAATAAAACTATCGTGACGTATCATATGTCCTTCGGTTTTTTATTGTCTTTAATAAGCTTTTCTTTTCCTCCACCATTCGTCACACCTCATTGGTTTTTCTTCCCGCGGAACTGATTTTCTCCATTCTTCTCTAGCACCACATCTCAAATGCTTCATCATTGTCCATATCTCACTACCTGTTACTTAATCTGTGATTATATCTTGCTATACCCATCACTACTTACGAAGTTTTGCAAACACAGAATTTGTGGCACGAGTGATATGTTTATTAGGTCAGCGTTTTGTTTACATTTGCGGCTTAAGGCACCGCTAATATATTAGTGTTTCTGTGTTTGAATTTCGTATCACAAAATGAAATGGCCTCCCGTAGCTTGTGCCATTCATTAGGATCTTGCACTTGTCTCATCTGTCTATGCCCGACTTGGACAGTATTATTTACAAATCTCGTTGCAGGACGTTCCATATCTGTAGGTAATTACTAGAGCAGGTTAGTAGCAGTAGAGCTTTTTGTGAAAGAGTTCGTCCAGGTAAGTACTGCTACCTTACCTATTTCTGCTGCCAAGCAATAACGTGAGCATTACTGCGTTTCCGTTTGGAAGGGTAAGGGTGCTGGTGAAATTACAGGTACACGGGACTTGTCAACTTATGTCTCAATGTGACGGGCACAGTGGCAGTGCCTCTCAGATCTTTGCGATTTAAAGTTCTGAGTGACACTGGAACTGTTATGAACAGGCGTGTCGCTTTCCACCAGGTGCACGACTTGTTCGCCAAGTCACTTGGTATTGTAAAATAAAACTTCTAGAGTGGATGGAAGGATGTACACCCAAGTCTATTCCACGCTACTTATTTACTTTTTAACCAACTTAAAAAAAGGAGGAGGTTCTCAATTCGACAGTATCTTTTTTTATGTATGTTACGCGATAATTTGTGAACCGATTTTGATGATTCTTTTTTTAGTTGGAAAGAGGGTACCTCCATAGTGGTCCCATTTAATTTTGAAGAAAATCATCCACCTCTAAGTGTGGCTGTTCACGCATGAAGATTCATTGTTATAAATAGCGCCTAAATTTTATTATAATGAGCAATTATTGTAATGGTTGATTTTGCTATTCTCCAATTCAAGGCGTTTTTCTCTCTTAATATACTTGAATAGTGGGAACCGATTTTTATTATCTCCTGTGTTAAATTCCGTATAGTGGCGAACTAGGGGATGAATCCGGGTTTGCGCATTTTCCGGTAACCGATTTCAATAAAACTTGGCAAATAAATGTAATTCCACGTACTTTTCAGGTCGGTTTTTTTAGTCCTCTGTACTGAGATTATTATTTTTAATGACGGTATGGGTAATCCAACTGTTTGAACTGCGGGCGGTGGATGAGGAGGTCCTGGGTTCGATTCTCGATAGGCTCAATTTGGGTAATTGACTGATATTAAGTTTATTGAGTATCATGATGTTTTACTATCATGATATTCAATATTTTTTGTGAAATTACTCCTCTGGTTTGTTGTAATTATTAATACAAAGTGCCGAACAGTAAGATCTGCAACAAAGACATTGAAAAATTCGTAAGGTCTGCTAGTTCGTTCCGTAGTTCAGTTGGGAGAGAGGCAGGCACGCTATCCTGAAGGTGCTCATTCGAATCCAGCTGGATCGAAGCTATTGTTCTTAGTGTTCCATCTTTGTATGAATAATTATAACAAACTGACTGATTTTTGACGATTTTTGACTAGTTACTATTACAGTTATACAAAAGATGGGCATTCAAACGCCATTAACTATTTTCCACATAAAAACCAAAAGGACAAAAAACGTTAAACAAATATATATGATAGGGTATCGTGGCTAGTCGTCAAAGTGATGTTTAGTCATTTCCCGTCTCATTTGTTTGAAGTTGTAGATTAACCTAGCATCGTTTTTAGCGAAGGATGTCTACTGCTGCACATAGATTACTATAGCCAGAACTTACAAGAAGTAAAAAATCACCATCCACTTTTTATTCGAACTCTATATCCGGTACTAGGTGAGTCGTAGAGCCATAGATTGTCTCCATCGCGCAGTTTTTTCTATTAATAAAAAAAAAGTAGTCCGCTTTGGCCTTCATCTCACCTGTTGGATACTGATGATGAGGTCGACGATGCTTGAATTTTTTAAAATTAAAAAAAAAATTGAGAATATTCGTAATGTGTCCTTTAAATAAAGCTCAAATAAAATTTTACTTTATTTTTACTGCAACATGTCGCACTGCTATTACAATAGTGTTATAACTCAAAATATGTGAAATTCAAGATTATACCATTATTGAACGTAAAATTTGATTATCTACACGTTAACAAAACCGTCTTTAGAATATTGTAAGAAACAACTAATAGATATCTAATTAACAAAATGTGACATGCTTTATGTGAGCTAGTTCTGGCCAAAATAGTCCTTAATTAAAAATATAAGATTATTTCTTCTCTTTTATTTTTAAATATATTTGGCAAGTAGGTAATTGTTTGTAATAAAGTATAACCTATATGTAATGTATGTATACATACATCCATTTTAATTATCTTTCACGGGAAACGAGTATTTCGTTTTTCGTCGATTCTGAGAAAATGCACTTTTTGAGTTAATACACTATTGCATTAACAGTGCGATATACATACGCATCGTCATTAATCATATAACTAAATTCCCAACTACTCCCTAGTTTGCTATCGTATCACGACTTAACTACGCTCCGTTACGACTACTCATAAGTTAACTATAATGGCAGTAATACTGTAAAGTTAGTTGCGGGTGCCGTAGAGAAGCCAACATTGGTACTTCTTATTTAAGAGCCAGGCTCGCCAACCATCTTCAGCGCTCTACATTCCGTGTTCCTGCTTCACTACATTGCCGAAGTTCAGCACTAGGCTTCTTTAATAGGTAACAAAAACTTTGACTTATAGATTTTCTTAAAAATGTCTGATGTAAAATTTCTAATCCCACCGTGTATCGAGCCTAGAACAAAGTTCCCATTACACTGGCTGCATTTCCTCGCTGGATGGCAACGGACACCTGCTGAACCAACTAGGGTCCAGAGATTATCGCAGCCCCTGTCTCTGAGCTGGTAACCCAGCTCTTGCATAAATCCAGAGCATTCGAATCCCAGGGCCCCGCCGTTCCTCTAGAGTAAATAATTTTGTCTGGATCGATGATTCGCAAAGTGGTTTATATCTACCTTCAACATTTGTAGGAATCTACGACTGTGGATACCATTTAGGCAAAATGTTGACTTATAAATGGGATAATTCTTAGATGGTACTGTGATTACATCTTCTTTTTCTTCAGCCTTTAATCATCCACTTGTAAGTGTAGGCCCCTCCTCATTGCACACCTCATTTTAGCAGCAGTAGAGCTCCGTGTGAAAGAGTTCGTCCAGGGAAATACTGCCACTATTTACTATTTCTGCCGCCAAGCAGTAATAACAGTATCACCGCGTTTCGGTTTTGAAGGGTAAGGTGCTGGTGAAATTACAAGTACGTGAGACTTGTCAACTTGTACCTTTGATTTAAAGCAATGAGTGGCGTTGCAATCTGTCACTTGTTATCATAAAAAAATCCAATTTCCAGTCTCAGGTTATTAGCATCCAGGTTTTTCTGGTTACTTTCTCTATCCATTCATGTTGCTTTATAGCGGCCGACACTTTTGGCACCGATTCTCGGTCTCCATTCCACCGATCGTCGGTTCTGTGGCGTACGAGAACCATCTATCGTTATTTTCTTTGCGCAATGATACACCCCATTTCAGATAGCTTAGTGCGACTCCACTCTGGTATCCGGGCGCCGTCGCCATGCGTTGTAGTTGAAAAACAGGACGCGACGCGACGCATCGACTCTGCGCCAGTATGAGTTGAGTCCTTTAGTACGGGAAAAATTTTAATTCGAGCTGAGGTAGTACCGACTCTTAAACCTCGGGCCGTGGGAAGTCAGCATTAGAAAGAGATCTTCCTCTAGTTCTGTTTTCTTCGGTCTTTCTATAAAGCTTCTAAGAAAACTATCGTGACATATTAGACGCCTAAACATCTTTTCTCTTCGTTTCTTTGTGCTAAGATTTTCGAAACAACCGAATCGGTAATGCGTAACAGTAGTTGCTAACCTCCTTCGCTAAACAATCAAAGTCGAAAGCCAGCCTGGCGTTAAGAGTGAAATGTAAAATCGTTGAAAGACATTTCGTAACCTGTTCGCTAGGTTCTTGTGCCTTTGCCATTACAGTTGTCTAACGACTACGTAAAATACATTAATACAATAAGTAAGTTTATTGAATAGCACGATATTAAATTATTTTTCCGGTTTTGAGTCAACCTTACCCAGGTTGCTAGTGAATTTACAGGCACAATAGACATGTCAACTTATGTCTCAGAGTGAAGGGCGTAGTGGCAGTGCCCCTCAAATATTTGGCAATGCAACTGTTATGGACAGGCTTGTAGCTTACCATAAGACGCACGAATTGTCCGTCCTGTCACTTGATATTATAAAAAAGAATATGAAATTACTTCCCTAATTTATTATAATTATTAATTCAAATTATCAAGAAATTTTTCTTTGTGTCCGGTAGTTGTTTTTTGTAATTTGGCTAATTCTACAGCACCCCTAACGGTCACAAAACTTTTGTACTAATGTTTTATACGCGATTACGTTCAATAGCAAGCACTCTTCAAAACCGAAAATCAGCTATGTTCATTACTGCTTTTCGGCGTAAATAGATACGGAGGCAGTACTTCCCTCGACAAACTCTTTCACAAGGAGCTTTACTTCTACTAATAGGTGATGACGTTGAAGTAAAGCGGTAACCGAATAACTGCCAGGGGGAAGTGGTTATACAAACGTGGGGTATCCTTCAGCGAGATGGGTCAACGACTTTTGTTCCATCAGATTTTACTTTCATACCAAAATAAATATATTTAAATAGATAATTCGTAACGGTAATAACTCTGTGCAAGACGGATGGAAGACGTCGCGAAGGACGCTCGCACGTTTGAACTTACTTACCAAATACAGGTGTAAAAAGTATAGGGGTATAAAAAGTGTCAGATAGTACAACAAAAACTTACACTTACGTTGCTCTTTTCAAATAAACTTAAATGCTATAGAATACACTTTGAATCAAATTTACGAGTATGTGGAATCTAGCGCCATGGCGTCTTTCCCTGCATCTTTATCTAACAGGTAGTCTTCAATTTTGTAATGTGACTTTTCAATTAAATCAGACTGAAACTTTTACTATTGAACGATCCTTTACATATTTTCAATAGTTTGAATTTATCTCCATATAAGTAATTTTTAATGACTTCCCTTTATTTTTAATAATATCAAGTGATGGGACGAACAAGTCGTGCGCCTGATGATAAAGTACACGCCTGTCCTAACACGCCTGTAATAACAGTTGCAGCGGCACTCAGAGTTTTAAACCTCAAAAATCTGAAACGCACTTCCACTGCGCCCGTCGCTCTGAGACATAGGTTAACAAGTCCCAAGTGCCTGTAATTTCACCAACATACTTACCTGTCCAATTTGGAACGCAGTAATGCTCATATTACTACTTGGCGGCAGAAGTAGGTAAGGTGGCAGCACTTCTCTGGAGGAACTCTTTCACAAGGAGCTCTACTACTACTGATTCCACCAGGGTTCACGTGTTAAGACTACATTTATTTCAGTGCAATGTATGTGCAAGTTTTACATAGTCCATTATCGGCAACACGGAATAAAATAATTATTTATAAAGTAAGCAAAATATTATTAAGAAAGTTATTACAGCTTATCCCACATAAAGTATAAAATGTTAAAAATCACAGTTATCGTAAACAAAGATCTGAAGCCGCTGCGCCCGTCACCCTGAGACATAAGTTGACAAGTCTGTAATTGTCAAGTGTCTGTAATTTCACCCTATAATAGAACTAAAAATAAAGTCTACAACAACACTTTCCAGAATGTACACGAAATTGTTACAAAATTACTTACATGGAGATAAATTGGAATGTAAACGGTCAACAATCGTTATTGATCACAGTAAGTAATAATCAATAAGGAAAGGTCGAATTATTTGTTACAATTACGTTGAAATATTTCCGTATTACATATACCAGTAGTTGTATAAGCATATTATATGTATCGATCGGATTTCTTAAACGACTATACATTTACACATGTGTACACGGGATTCTATTCGGGCGAACGCAAACTAATGCTCAGTTTACATAGGAACGGAATGAAAGCGTTACTTTACACAGGGGCAGTTGCTTCAGCTGTACCAAGCACAAGTACGGTCGTACATGTGCATGCGTATTGCTGCCTACCTTTGGGATGGTTCTGCTACATAACAACTGGCCACCTTGGATTCAATTGGCAATCGTGCGAAGAGGCATATAGGTGACTTGGAATTAATGTAGGCGAAGCTGCAGAGCCTTGAACACCGCCGTAAAGTTGCCTCCTTATTGGTATTTTACAGGATATGTCTCGGAGTGTGCGATGGAATTACGGAGGACTAGGCGTAGGCTTGTGTTCCACCCATATGTTGTGGATATTCCAAAGATTCGCACGAAGCGTTACGCTTCCACATTTATCTGGCGAACGGCTGTGGAGTGGAATACAACTTGTCAAGGCAAGAGTGAATAGGCATTATTTAGGTGTATGCGCTCCATCGTCGACCTCATCGTCATTTTCCATCAGGTGAGATGGAGGTCAAGTGCACACACATTTTATATAAAAAAAGCGAATTTCGTAACATAGCCTAATGAACTTTGTGTCGAACGTACAAACTACTACATCTACAAACCCCTCGAATCGGTTTTTTTATGTCTTTCTTACTTTAAGTTTCATTGTTAAGTAAAATCAGCGTAATTGACATTATAGACGTTGACTAAATTTAGTTCTAAACTAAAATTAAATCTCCTGTTTTTTCAAACTAATAACGAAAGCAATTGATGCAGTATCTTTGATTAATTTTCGTGTCTTGGGGTCTACAAACCGTTCTCTGTCCGACATCCATCCGAAACAATTAGCGCCCAGTTACACGAGGAGAAAGCTTTCATCGGCGGCGGCGCGCCGACCGCCTAATTACCACGCTTATTAGGTAACAACATTTAAATTCCTCTGAATAATAATACCGCGCGGTCGCCGTGCGGGCCGCCGCGTTAACAAATTCCGGAATGGAAATGTCCGGAACGCTCATTTAAGTTACGACGTAAAAGTTAAATGAATAGAACGTATTTTGCCATGACAGACGCGGTCGCTGCGCGGCGGCAACGCGGATTCCGCGCGGCGACCGGGCTGAGCGCGATGATATTCGTGTCGAAATAAATGCGCCCATTATCAAATAA
The DNA here is from genome assembly GCF_003589595.1 of Hyposmocoma kahamanoa. Taxonomy (NCBI): domain Eukaryota; kingdom Metazoa; phylum Arthropoda; class Insecta; order Lepidoptera; family Cosmopterigidae; genus Hyposmocoma; species Hyposmocoma kahamanoa. Next base: position 13,226,365 of record NW_020653731.1, on the reverse strand, counting down.
GTAATACTCGAACAAGTCAAGTATGAAGCTTCCTAAGCATCATGCCTCTTTTAATTTGGCCGAGTGTTAACATATTTGACAGTAATTGTTTCGGATGAATGTCGGACGTAGAACCAAGAGTAAACCCCGTGTACTAAAATCGATAGCAAGATTATAAAGGGGCTTGACCTAGCTTAAATGGGTTCAGACTATCTAATTTGGAGGGATTACGTTAAGCTGAAGCGTACACCGTTTCACATTGTACAGTCAAGAATATATTACCCTTTGTACCGTTCTTACCCTAAGCGGCATAAAGTCGAATTTAAGTCTTAAGTGGCGTGCACTTACGTCTCTACTTAAGCAGATATAGTTAGTAGCAGTAGAACTCCTTGTGAAAGAGTTCGTCCAGGTCACCTGTGACATGTCAACTTATTTCTCATACAGTATATGACCAGAAATAAGACGAAATAAGTGCACTCCATCCCTGGTAACTCATCAGGCAAATGTGCCTTATATCACTTTTAAATACCAAGTCTCGTTAGCACTGAAATCACAAATTAGAAAGCTGAAATAGTACAGCGCCAACAACTGACCTGTGTGTACGTCCCCGTATATTTCAAAAATATTGTGTATTTATTGTAATACTGATAATTATCAAACTGTTCCATTCGGTGGTGTGGGAAAAACAGCAAAACATCTAATTAGAAAACAATGGCTAATCGGAGCGCAGTTGTCACCGTAATGATTTGGCAGAATAGTTTTCAAACAAATTAAATGACATTTCGTATCTATTTTTGGTTATAAATGTCTCAGAGTGACGGGCGCGGTAGCAGTGCCCCAGTGATCTTTGCGATTTACAGCTCTGAGTGGCACTGCAACTGTTATGGATAGGTATGTCGCTTACCACCAGGCACACGACTTGTTCGTCTCGTCACTTAGTGCCATAAAAAAAACACATTGACACACGTGCGGTTCAACAGACTAAACTTTTATTTTTCTTTAAATAGTTCAATACACATAGATATTTTCGTTCTAGACACAAAAATTGTTGTCTTGCTTAGTTGCGATGGAGATAAATTGATAATAATAACAAATATAGTTGTGGGAAAATTACATCCATTACCCTGGGGGAGCAATATTCTTATGGTAAAGGAAATGTGTCACTGGAGGAATGTCGAAAAAACTTTTTTATGATATCAATCACAGCCCGTCACCTTGATATGTAAGAACGGTTGCACATGGCGAATTTTAGCAACGCGTCTGCAGCGATTCGATCGCGATGCAAACGCGATTTAATTGCGATGCAACGTGATGCACGTTTTTAATGATTCAACATAAGCGACGGCAGTTTCGCGTCTGCATCGAGGACGCAAACGTCTAAATCGCTAGTGTGGCTATTAGGGTTTGCAGAACCGGTTCGGTTCCTAAAATTTTGCCGGTACCGGTACTCCCAGTATTTCCGGTACTGCTTGAAAACCTTACACTGTAACCAGTATTATGCTTTTTCGGGGTTGTCTGTACCTTTTAATAATAATACTATAAATAATAAAGAAGGTTTTTTCAAAATATCTATTTGAGAGATTCTCGACGACTCTTAATTTTAACGTAACATAATTCCGTAAATTCAAAGTAATACGTTAAAGTAGCATTATAATGGCAGTAACGTGCGCCTGTGCGAAGTTGCCAACAACGGGCGATATTACTCGTAGCTCAGTAGGCAGGTAGTTTCTTGCTGTAACCGGAAGTACCGGGGATCTATAATACTCGTAGCGCTACTGACTGATTGCACCTCGCTAGTACCGTGATTTCTCGGTGTTTCTGTAACCGGGAATTCCCGGAAGCAAGCCCTAATAGCGATGCAATCGCGCGTTTGTGTCGCGTCGCTGCTAAATGTCACCGTGTGTATCTGATCCAAATTGACAAGCCCGTGTGCCTGTAATTTCACCAAAGCTTCTACGATGAAAATTAATTACGCTCCAATGCTGGCGGTTAAATCAATATAAAAGCGTAAAACAGTTCCAGAACTCAAATAAAACGTTAACACAAACACATCAACTTTTTAACGACTTAAAGCGTAAAAAAATTACATTTAAATGTTGGATGCCGGGGTGGATGATATTTTGTACCATAAAACACCGTGCTTATTGGGAAATCGTGATTATTAATATTTTTTATCGGTATAGGAATTTATGCATTCGTCCAGGTAAGTCCAGCGGGCATAAAAAGGACGCTTTGGCAGAACCATAATATGATTAATTGACAGTCCATATTATGAATAATCAAACTAAACAAAAAATGCAATTTATCTCTATGATAGTGTTCTGTGGAAACCTCCATAGAACACAGTACTCTACTGTATTAGTTCTTAATACACGCTTTCGTCCTCTATTTCATCACCTTAAAGATTTATTTTTGTGACAAAAGTAACCTATGTCCTTTCAGGGAAGTACTGCTACCTTACCTATTTCTGTCGTCAAGCAGTAATGTCAGCATTACTGCATTCCGGTTTTGAATAAGGGTGCTGGTGAAATTATGGGCACTTTGAACTTATGTCTCAGGGTGACGGACGCAGTGGCAGTGCCCCTCAGATCTTTGCGATTTGGGTGGCATTGCAACTGTTATGGACAGCCATGTAGCTTACCATCAGGCGCACGACTTGTTCGTCCCGTCACTTGATATAAAAAAAATAGGTATTCATTTACAAAATTTTTCCGGCAACAAGATGGGTTGGCGACATCGTTAAAAGCTGCAAGCCGTTGATAAGTGAGCCAAGAGCATGATTGTGATGGATGGGACAAACTAAGGGTAGGACTATATCCAGCAGCGGGCGAAGTCGATCCGCAGCAGTTTTCGAAACAGTGTGTAATAGTACAATATGACTAACTTCAGCAAGTACGCTTCAAAGAACAAAGAGTTACTTAGTGGAGCCATCGACAAAAGATTACCGGTACAGAATCAACAGAGCCGATTTTCATAACGTCCATATCAGGTCATTGACATTGAGCGAAAGTGTTTTTACAATGGGCGATTTCGACACGACTGTTTAATAAATTTTCCAGCGCAAATTAGACAAAGACTTGAATACAACTCTTTGGTAGACAGAGGTTCATTCGTAGGTGATAGGATTTTTGTAACGTAGGTATTACTGGGTTAATTTTCAGGAAGCGGCCATTGCTTTTAAAATCATCGAGTTTTTTTTAAAGTTGCCCGTAAAATTCATAAAACTTAGTAAAGATGTAGAAGAGGAGGACCCAATTTGAATTAGGTCAGCGCGGCAGACAATGAATCCCTCTCTTTGGATAGACCTGTCCTTAGCAGGGAGACTTATACATAAGTTCATGATAATGATAACGAATGGGAAACCTTACAAATATAATTCAGGATCTGTTGGCGGTGGATCAGTGGTGGGGGATCAGAACAAATATCTATTTGCACGTGTAACACCTACGGTTCATTTTGCTTGGATCGAGCGCCAGGGACATTGGCCTTGTTTCAGAAATTATTTTTTTACAAACGAAATTAAAGCCATTTGAAAAATGTATATCGACGTGTTCTATATTATTAGGGGTTAAAGTATGAAATTGCCGTTTTATTGCAATGGGGTCTTTGAATTTTCATAGAATCTTCATGGTTTAAGGTTTTCGAATGAAACTTTTTTCAAATGGTTTCTGTGATTTTTTTTTTTAAATTTGAAACATTTGAATATCGACTTTCAATTGTTTTTGTTATTCAATTTAGACAAGAAAGATGGATACTGCGAAAATTCGAGTGATTTTTGAATACGAGTTCCGACGCGGAACTAACGCGGCAGAAACAGCCCGCAATATCAATGCTGCGTTTGGAGAGGGGTCTACTAATGAACGCACCGTGCGATTTTGGTTTAAACGCTTTCGTGATGGAAATTTCGACTTAAAGAACGAGCCACGAGGAAGACCGCCCACACAGGTGAATAACGATGAATTAAGAGAGATAGTGGAAGCCGATCCTAGTCAAACTACCCAGGAATTAGCGGCATGGTTTAACGTTACCTTACCCACAATATTGACTCACTTGCGTCAAATCAATAAAATAAAAAAATACGAAAAATGGGTGCCTCATGATTTGACTGATCTGCAGAAAGAAACGCGTGTTGAAACTTGTGTTGCCTTGTTGAACCGGTACAGAAATGAAGGAAGGAAGGAAGGAATGGATCGAATTGTAAGATGTGATGAAAAGTGGATTCTTTATGATAACCGGAAAAGAAAAATGCAATGGCTGACCCCAGGTCAAATGCCACAACAGTGTCCTAAAGCAAAACTTACCAATAAAAAGGTAATGGTAACTGTTTGGTGGTCTCAGCATGGTGTTATTCACTATAGTTTTCTCCGATCTGGTCAAGCAATAACGGCAGATGTCTATTGTGCCGAACTCCGAACCATGTTGACAAAACTAGCAGTAAAACAGCCCCGACTCATGAATCGATCTTCACCATTATTGCTCCACGACAACGCGAGACCTCACACAGCACGAGAAACCATTTTGACCCTTCAGGAACTGCAGTTAGAAACCATTCGTCATCCTCCGTATTCACCAGACCTTGCTCCAACGGACTACCATTTTTTTCGTGATTTGGACAATTATCTACGTGACAAGAAGTTTTCTTCCCAGGAGGCAGTACAAAATGCTTTCACACAGTTTGTGCAGTCTAGATCGTCGGAGTTCTATTGCAAAGGCATTAATAACCTTCCCATTAGATGGCAGCAATGTATAGATAATAATGGCAACTATTTTGATTAAATAAATTTGTTAAAATTTAAAAAATAAACAATTTAGATTTTCAGTACAAATCGGCAATTTCATACTTTAACCCCTATTATTTAGTTTGAGGAACGCTTGTGTTTCTTTCTATCGTGAAAATGTTTAGGAATCGTGTTTTCACACCGCATATTCCAAATTTTACTAGGTGTGTATTTTTTCCAAACTGATTAATCAACACTCACTGTTTCAGCTTCGTGTAAACGTAACCGTATCGTAAACTGACACTTTGTGCCGTGCCAACCGGGTGTTAGTCCAGTTGAGTAGGCTCGGATATGACAATTAAACCGCTCCCGAGCTTTACCCGGTTGTATTACGAAGCGTTATAGCCGAGAGAAAGATAGTGTACTGTAGTAATACATTTAGAGGCAGCTGGAGTTCACTAAGGATTTAATTTTATGGTCTTTCTTTTATTATAAACATATGGCACCTCTCCTGAATAGCAAAACGTTGCCGTATTTTCTCAAACTCGTACCTTATAGCACAAAGCTACTGAAATGCAAAAATGGATTGTACATCACTTTTGCTTCATATTCACACACTGATTTTTACCTATTCTTAAAGTAATGCATCCAAAGTAATACCCTTGATAAGAAATATAAAATAGACAGTTTTACCATCTCCTGAATTTTTTTTTTTTTTAGGTGAACGTTTTTTCGTATTTTTAGAAGCAGCAGAGCTCCGTGAAAGAGTTCGTCCAGTACTCACCGTACCAATTCCTTGCGCCTTGGAATACATGAGTAGGGCATCCAATACATGAGACTTATCAACTTATGTCTCAGGGTGACGGGCGCAGAGGCACCGAGTGGCGCAGCCCCTAAAGATCTTTGTGATTTAGAGCTCTGAGTGGCACTGCAACTGTAATGGGCAGGCGTGCCGCTTACCATCAGGCGCCCGACTCGTTGGTCCCGTGACTTAGTGTCACATTAAAAAAAAGGTGTAGCGTGGACATTCTTGTTAACATTTGACAGTGCTGAAAGGGCAACTAATTTAACTGCCTCCGTGGCCGAACGGTTACCATGCCGGACTGCCACGCAGAGGTCCCAGGTTCGATTCCCGGGCCGGGAGAAATAGTTGTATGGCCTACAATTATTTCTCTGGTGAGTTTGGATGTCATTTGTGGTTGTCTATGTGTGTCCATGGCACCCGCGACCCAGGGTTTCCCTAGTGCGGAGCTATGTTGAGTGTGTGCGTTATTTATTTATTAAATGTTTTCACTAAACTATCGAATGGCAACGAATCAGTATTTCACCTGAGGGTTATCATCACGGTTATCGACACGGAAACAACCAGACAAAGCTTTAAATTCAGGTAATAAGAGCGAAATAGTCGTGCGTTTCGCGTTAGCAGTCCGAAGAGCGGACTGCGTGGACATAAAAGTTTTTTTCTGCACTGCTCCAGACGACTCCTCGATAATAAGTGTAGTGACAACCTTACGATATGGCCTTATTTAGAGTGGCGCCGGGCGCGGGTGATAGATATTAGCTCGGCCCGCCCTTACCTTTCACAGTGCTTGCTCTAGCGTCTGTTTGCGATTTCGACGTGTGGATCTACCCGCTCGTAGCCGCTTCGGCACTGTGAAAGGTAGTCGCCAAGACCCGCACGCCCGCACCTGCTGTCACGCCTGCACCTGCACTCTGAATGAGCCCTATGGCTGAAGCGTGATATTCCAAGACGGGTTTGTGCAAGTTGCATCTAGTTTCTTTACAAAGAACACAAATTCAATGCTGCTGAAAAAGAAGCGAGTGAGTGTTATATGACTAATGACCATTATTTTTTTTCCCTGACGCCTGTAAATTTATTATTGTTTTAGAAATAGAACACATGTTTGGAATCGTTATGAAATGTTTAATAATTAAAAAAAATTAAAACGAAACTAAAAATATATTAACTAAAAATGTTTAATGTTCAAAAATTTTAAGAAAGAACTAATCTTGTGTAGTCTGGTGTGCTGTTATTATATATAATTTTTTTATATATATTTATTTATATATTATTTTTTGTATATAAATTTGTGCTATGAAACCGCATATTAAATCACTTTAATACAGAAACTACATTTAATCAAGGTCTATAATACAAAAACATAAACCTCATTATCGTGACATTTCGTATTTTATGACGTGACAAACACTTGAGGTAAGGTAACGGCAATTTTATTTTTGTATGAAGAGAAAAAACATTGTCATGAAGAAGTTAAAAAATTAATGAAATAATAAGCTTACACTTTTCTTTTCTTTTCTTTTCTTCATAGTATTAAAAATTAACGTGTTTTCTTTGAAATTTTCCTATTTATTTTTGTATGACTGAATAACAACATACTCTTTTTGTTTACTATTTCGGAGTAGGTACACCCCTTTTTTTGTATAAGCTTTCGCGCCACCTTTTTCATTTTATTGTCACGTGTGTCTTGTTTTGTCAAAGCGGGTCATTTATAGTATTTTGGGGACAGCGGGACAAGGAACTTAAAAGCGGGATGTATGGTCACGTTAGTTGTGACCAGAAATCGGAATATGAGTAGTTACCTAAACATATAATAATATACATAGAGTGGATAATATCTCTTCCTGAAACACCGGAATGATTAAAAATAAAAGGCAAAAAATTCGAACCAAACAGTTATACTTTTACAAGTAAAAAAAAAAAAAACATTGTTATTGTTACTACTTGATTACCACAAATGACATCACAGAAAAAAAAACAAAACTTTCCTTAAGTAGTTTAGGTAAATGTGCTCTGCCTGTTCCGGTCTCTATTAATTTCAAACTCATCTCAATCTGTTTTTCATAGGTAAGCAAATTACACTTGAAATTGCACATTTACTACTCATTCGTAATGCCTTCCCCTGAGAGGAATGAGGAAAATATATTTATTCAACTTTATTGACCACAACACATAATGGTACATAAAGCGGACTTAATGCTAAAAGCATTCTCTAACAGTCAACCTTTGAGGAAAATGAAATTCACGAATGCGGCAAATTAAACAAAATATTAAATCAATAATGTATTAATAACATAAATGTAATAACTGTATAATTATTTATATAAAACACAAACCTAATATATCTATATACATAACTACTGTGTGCGTATTTATAATGATAAGTACAATAACAGAAGATGATGATGATGTTTATCGCTGTGACAAACAATTTAAAAGATGCTCGTGGACATCCTTTTTGAAAGAGAATGAACTAGGAGAACTTCGTCAGAAGTCCGAAAATCTAGGGGTTAATAAACATTTGTATGTAATTATTATTTACAATATTTACTTCAAATATCATAGATCGAGACAGCCTATAAGAGCTAAAGGAGTTATTGACACGAATTTTTATAGCTGTACAATAATAACATTCTTTATTCTTTATTTTCTTTAAATAGCTAATTAAAATGGTAAAAAGTATAGCAAAAAGTACAATATACACAGAGTATTTTGACTGCTGGTACTTAAAAAAGAAAACTTGAGCTTAAGTACCAGCATCCTTCCAGTGTCACAGAAGTACATTTTGAGTAATTTACAAAGTTATTTAATACAAGCTACATGTAATGAAATTATTTTATAAAAATAGCAAAAACTGTGAGAAACAATAAAATTAACAAATTGTCAATGTGCGATCTGTCAAGTTCAAAGATTGTAATAATGGTGTGAGATGTATGTGTGTTTTTGTGAGAGTGTGTGTGTGAGTGCGTGGATGTGTTTGTGTGTGCGTGTGTGTATGTGAGTTTTCTTGAGTGTTTGTAGTATATTAATATATTAATATATATTATTGTAAAAATAAATAGATATTTGTCATGTAGTTGTGTTTTTACAAAATAATTGTTAACTTTATTTAATTGGATGTAGAAGATTCTCCGTATCAACATATGAGAGTTGGAGAAGCCACCTAGATACAATTTTTTTACAATCATATTTATGTTTTTTGTCAATTGCCAATAGATTATTCACTTTATTATATAAGAAACGTCCCAGAAAATAAAAGAATTTTTGGCTAAATGTAGTTTTGCAAATAACGGTACAAGGAATAAAGTTAGTACGTCTATGTATAAGAATTGGGTTAGGTGCCACAGCATGCTGTCGTAGCACAGTTTGGAGAACAAAGAGTTGGCGTACGGTAAGTACTTCACAATATTCATAAAGGTCTCTGGTTGGGAAGCGAAAAGGCTTAAAAGTAGATACTTTTAATACTGCTCTTTGAGCACGTTCAACCGTAAGCAGATGAGTCTTAGAGGATCCTCCCCAAACCGTAATGCAGTAGGTCAGTAGAGATTGGCACAAGGCATAGTACACCATTTTTAATATTCCTGGTTCTGCCACATGTCTTAAGTGCTTGAATACATAAATTATTTTACGTATTCTACTATTCAAGATTTGAATGTGAGGTATAAAATTCAGATTTTGGTCTAAAGTAACTCCTAGATATTTGATGGTAGACGATGCTTCCAATTTAGGGCAGCCGCAAACTAGGTTACTCTGTGTAGAATGGTTGTGGGCAATTATACTTAAAGGTAGATTACAGTTAGTTACATTCAATTTGAAGTTTTTGTTTCACTAGTTTTTAATCTTATAAATGGCAAATTTTGCATATCAATCGGGCTCTTATTGTAGAAGCACAAAATTGATAATAATATTGACCGTCCCATCAAAACACACCTATTTATTATTATATGTTAATAATTCTCAACGCGATCGTGCCGTTCCCCTAAGTGTGATATCAACACTTGACCGGCTGACTGATTGGAGAGGTGGTGCATCGGACGTTGACGTGATATAGGGGTTTACGAATCCACTATAGTCGTTTTTAGATATCAGAAAACTGAAGTTGGTGGTTTTAGATTAAGTAAAAATATGTAATAAAAGCTCCGAAAAGTAAATCGGGCTTATTCAAAATATGAATATTACTTTGTATATTACTACGTTATTTACTAAGCTACGAGAACTTTTGTGCAAATAACCGAAGGAAATACTGAAAGCTCTGAAAAACCTTGCTGACGTAATATTACTGTACGCACTACTGTCAAATATTTTAGTGTCTTTTTTTTTTGTTTACCGAATTTATGTTAGTAGAACATTTACGGGAAATAAACCATAAAATAATGTTACCGGACTTCCCAATCAAGAGGTCACAGTAATCTTCAAAATCATTATTTGGACAACGGGTCACTAACGGTTGCCTTTGAGTGATGACCTACAATTTTTTTACTTCTATTACAATACAGTATGTCGCAAAGCTAGAGTCGTTACTGTCAAAGTTAGTCGACAAAAATTATGGGCATATCTTCGTGGATTATCGTATTAACCGGTGATTTTTTTATTGCTACGGTACAGTGCGTAAAACAGCTAAAAGTCCATACAGTAAAGGTTATTTGAAGATAATGATGGTATGTTTGAGAATGATTGTATAAGAAAGGCACGTCATTGACTTAAATTTTTTGTTGTGTTGTTTTATTTAAAAGTCCAAATGACATCGTCATTAGTTGTATAACTCGTAATATAGTTGGAGTGTGTGTTTGTATGTCATCTTGTGGATTAATTATTATGATATTGATGATGTTTTTTTTTAATTTTTTTTAGTTGTTTTGGTAATGTGAGCATTATTGCGTTACGGTTTTGAAGGCTTACAGTGGCGGTTAAATTACAGGTACGTTGACAGGGGCTTGTCAACTTACTTTTCAACTGTCTGAGCGGCATAGCAACTGTTATGGACAGGCGGGTCGGGTACCACCAGGCGCACGTGTTGTTCTTCCCGTCGTCGCACAGTGGGCCCAAATTGATAATTCTTGGACATAGGAATAACTTGTGGAGTATCGAGCAAATTTTTTTTTATATGATAGATAATAACATTCCTAACAACTTTTGATCTTGTACAATTTCGTGAAAAGTTGATAGTTTCTAAGAATTTTTTTTTTGTATGGAGAAATATACATTTTATTTTTTATCTCAAAATATACGAAAAAGTAATGTGCATGGGTTACTTACAGTTATAGTTCCAGTGATTTTGTTTGTAGAAAAAAATAATCCGAATACATGTACTTGCGGCTTTGTAAGTAAAGGTGCGGCAAAATTACTAACTTTTTAATGTACTTTTTTAATTAAATACATGTGCTTCAACTAAACAAAAATAAATTTTAGTGTAATTTAGAGAATGTTATAACAATAACATGAAAGTTAAGTAGAAACTAGTATATTGTGTTAAAAAATAAATAACAAATCTAAGATTTTGACACCTTTTTACTCGTAAAGCCACAAGTACCTTTTTTTTTTTTTTTTTGCAGATGGATTATTTTTTCTTGATAGATATTGATTGAAATGACACACACATTACATTTTCCTACATTTCGATATAAAAAATAAAATGTTTATTTCTCCAAACCAAAACTAAAATTTTTTTCTCTAAAACAATCAGCTTTTCAAGAAATTACATGAGAATAAAAGTTATCAGGGATGTTAATATTTATCATATGAAAAAAATCAGCTCTGTATTCCTAAAATTGTTCCCATGATTAAATAATAATTGGTAATTCTAGGAATAACTTGCATGGAATACCGAGCCTAGTTTTTTTTATATGATGGATAATAACATTTCTAACAACTTTATTCTTGTGTAATTTCTTGAAAAGTGATAGTTTCAGAGAAAAAATAATTAATTTTTTTGTATGGAGAAATATACATTTTATTTTTTATCTAAAAATATACGAAAATGCAATGTGTGTGAGTTACTTACAGTCAGGTTCCAATCATTTTTTATGTAGAAAAATATAATTCTTCTGCATGTACTTGCGGCTATTATCTATCATATAAAAAAAAAATTGCTCGATACTCCACAAGTTATTCCTATGTCCAAGAATTATCAATTTGGGCCCACCGTGTGTCGGTTTGTGTCATAAAAAAGAAAAGTTACTTTATAGCCCAATTCATAACGTTCAGATATAAGTCAGCAGGTAGGTAAGCCACTTCAAAAAATCCCCCATACTTAAATTGAACCGTAGTTTTACAGGGTCTTGCAAATTACGCTAGTATTACGCTAATTTGTTCCTGTGGATAAGAACTTGAGCTTTAATCGGGGTTCAACGATATTAACTGAAACTATTTCAAAGTAAAAAAATCAGTTCGATGCAAAATGTTCATGACTACTCTTCAAATATATTTCTTTTTTTTTTGAGCGTTTTTTAATCGACTTCAAAAAGGAGGAGGTTCTCAATTAAACTGTCTTTTTTTTGTATGTATGTTACGCGTTTACTCCGGGTTCGTTGTTAATGATTTATGAACCTATTTTGATGATTCTTTTTTGTTGTATTGGTCCCATTTACATTTTAAGAAAATATTCCATCGCAGACTAGGGGATGAATCCAGTTTTGCGTACTTTCCGGTAACCGATTCCAATAAAACTTGGCAAATAAATGAAATTCCACGAACTTCTGAGGTCGATTTTCTTAAATAAAATAGTTATAATTTATTATTTGTTTTATAAAAAACAAGTGCGCATTTGACCTCCATCTCATTTGATGAAAAATGACGATGGGTCGACGTTGGTGTATGCACACCTATATAATTTGCCTATTCACTCTCAGCTTGAAAAGGCCCAAGAGCAAATCTGCAGGCATGGAATTCGAGTCTTGAGTAAATGTTTTTTGGTTTCATTTATATGAAACTTTCATTTAATTTTGTTAGTTAAACATTATTACTAAAAAGTTTGGTACCTCATAACGAAATGTTTGTTTGAGGGCGCACATTGTATAGGGAGAATAAAAGTTTGGTTGGTGAGTTTTAAATTATAGTACTTCGGATCAATTCGTTTCAGCCTGTATAAAAAATATGTCACAAGGAAGACATAGTGAATCTTGGTCGAAATGTCTTCAGAAAAGTAATTTGAAACATATTTCGTAGCAAAATGCGGGCAGTTCCAAGGATCTGCCTCAATTGGCAAAAAGTGTGTCTGAGAATTCGTTCACGAGTACTTGTTATTATACTTAAGGAATTTAGACTTGAGGTTAGTGTAGATTTAACAAAAAGTTCTAGGTAATTTCTGTTAATATTGTATTAACATTGTTTTAACTTTAAAAAAAAATCTTTTAGTTTTTTAAAAACATTTTTCTTATGCTTTTTAAACGATTTTGCAATTTGTTATAATTTTTTTCTACTCCTGTACTGGTGTTAGTAATCTGTCAGTTATTATTTCATAAACCATATCACAAAGGAGCTCTTTTTAGTTCTGAACCAAAATTCTATTGTCTATGGTACACAGAAGTAAAATGAGTTTCAAAACAAAGAACATGTTATTCTCGTTAGACGCGTCATTATGTTCCTGAACAGAATAACGTCACTACATTTATTAAATTATTATTTATTATTAAAATTATTTTATTAAATAATATCTTAAAATGTTTCATAACGGGTACAAAGGCGTATCTAATGTGACGCTACCCAACGCTCTACTGCCTCCTTATTAGTTAAAATATAAGCGGCACTTGTCCAATCACAGGCACTTCTGTTCTAATCTTTGTTTTTTTTGTTTTGTAGCGTTTGTTTGACTTTCGTTCGAGTTTATTGTCGTGGATTGTTAACATAATATACATAATATATTGGTTGTGTGTCGTTATTTTCATATACTCGTAGAAAAAGTATTGTATGCAATCATTACGTAATATAGCAGTATTTCACGCTTTATATCGCTCTCGCGCAAGTCGCGCCCTGTCGTGCTGGCCCTGCCTATAGGTCTTAAAATCTCGTACCATTACTTCGATCACTCAGCAAAACCCCTTGGCCTAAACACGGTACTCGACTTTAGGGACACTCATTATGCAACGAAAATATTGCATTTATCAGACATTAATTAGTCTAATTCTAAAATTACCTTTCTCTTTTGTTTACAGAACAGCGCACCGATGTGGGAAGAGTTTATATCAAAAGCGACCAAACTCCATTCAGCATTAAAGTAAGTTTTTGAACAATTATTTATTTATAACACCGTATTTTTCGGCCACGTAATTCGAGGCACCTTGCATTTTTATTCTTAACCAGTCACGCATCCTAGAAACAGACGATCGTCGTTGAATGGTTAGGAGCGATTTTGGTACACTTTTTTTATGGTGGATGAACACACACAGCTGCGCATTAGATACACATGGCTCTAAGGGTCGTATTCTAGACCTCTACTTAATGCTCAAGTCAGGATTTGAGTATGGTTTAAAACACTCGAAATCATACTCAAGTCCTTGCCATTAGGGTCGTATTTCCAGTGCTTGAAATCATACTCAGATCCTGACTTGAGCATTGAGTAGAGTTCTGGAATACGACCATAAGACACTACAGTACCGAAACCGATGTATTTATATAGATAGATAGATAGATAACACGTTTATTCAGCACAAATACAAACAGAAACAAAACATTTACAATCACTTCACAGAGTAAAACATAAAAGCACATAGAACATTCACTATTAATTTTATACACATTTATACAAAACACGTATTGCGAGAAAAACAAATACTGTGAGAAAAACAAACAAATACTATAACAACTGATAAAATTTTAATGTATTTATGACTACAGTTTGTGCTCAAATGGCCCTGACTCAGCATAAATACTGCTGGTTTTCTGCCAGTACCATATGGTGAGCGATCGCAGCCCAGTAAACCATGCCACCAAAGTGCATCACACGAAAATATATATACCTAACTCTAAATATTTCAAGGACGCGTGACGGACGGTAGGTTACTTGTGAAAGAGTTTGTCCAGGGAAGTACTGCCACCTTGCCTATTTCTGCCGCCTAACGGTTTTGAAGGGTAAGGGTGCTGGTGAAATTATAGGCATGGCAATGCAGTGCCACTCAGATCTTTGGGATTTAAAGCAGTGGCACTGCAACTGTTATGGACAGGCGTGTCGCTTACCAACACGTGCACGACTTGTTCGTCCCATCACTTAGTATGATAAAAAGTAATTGGTCAGGGTAGTCACCTGAGGCAATTGGTGGATTCATGCACAAGGGGCCGAAATGTTGCAAACTCCTAAGTATTTTCACTTTCTATTGTATGGTATGATTTAAATTTGAAGAAAATATTCCACCTCTAAGGGTCGTATTCTAGAACTCTACTCAATACTCAAGTCAGGATTGCAATTGAAACACAAGCACTGGAAATACGACCCTAATGGCAGGGACTTGAGTATGATTCCGAGTGCTTTGAATCATACTCAAGTCCTGACTTGAGCATTGAGTAGAGTTCTAGAATACGACCCTTAGTGTGGCAAACTAGAGGATGAATCCGCTTTCGCGCACTTTACGTTCCGTTAACCGATTTCAATAAAACTTGGTAAATACTTAGATGCAATTTCACGAACTTTTGAGGTCTTTTTTTATAATTACACAAAAATCATTTCGTATGATTCAGCAAGCCTTTGTCGATACCAAAGGCTTGAAATTTATAATTCCCAGCTTTTTGCATCCAGGTTTTTAAAAAAAAGTAGTCTAATGGTTATATTTGTTTTCACAGGTCTGCTCTAGTCGCAATAGCTGCGTTCCTTGACGCGTTCCAAAAAATCGCAGACGCAGCGACTAACGCTAGAGGTGAGTACAATTTTTTACTAAAATCTGTCGAATTTTATTTTAACAACATTTATACGTACAACACCAGACTGAAAACTTAGTCGTTCACAGAACTAGTTTAGTAGCAGTAGAGAAACGTGAGCATCCGGTTTTGAAGACTAAAGGTGCTTACTGGTGAAGTTACATGGGACTTGTAAAGTTATGCGTGTGAGTGGGAGTGCCCCTCAGATCTTTGCGATTTAAAGATCTGAGTGGCACAGCAACTGTTATGGACAGGCGTGTCGCTTTCCACCAGGCGCACGACTTGTTCGTCCCGTCACTTGGTATCATAAAACAAGACTAATGGAAGAGGAAAATCTCAGTAGTTCTGTGAACAGAACTAACTAGACAGTTAGTTCTATAAACAAATAGTTCTGTCATCAGAACTAGTGGGAGTAATCGGACTTAACGGAAAATAATAAATTGGGATAAAAATTTGTTACGCACTTTTGTTTCCACTGACACATGGATGTGTGTACTAAAATCATGCACACCTCATGAATGACGCAGCGAATGCTAGAGGTGAATACAAAACTATTTTTTTTTATTACTCTAACTTTACGGAATATACTGCGTAACAAAAAAACAAAAATTTGTTACGCAGTTTTTTGCCACTTATAATATTGGTACCCCAATACAACCATACCATTTCAGTATACACCATACATGGTGTATACTGAAATCGTGTACTTTAAAAAAAAAACTCAACATTAGTCATTGCATTTTATTTATCTCAAGTTGACTTAAAAACTTATCTATTATAACACAATATGTAACCACGTAGGAGATCTGCTTTTGCACTATTATTATTCTCATGCTACCAAATAAAGAAGAAATTGTAAATAATATAGTTATAGTACAGTGTAGTGTAGTATAGTACAGGACAGTACAGTATAGTATACAGTGTTATTTATAAAATAAACAGCTTCACAGGACTATATTACTAACATCACAAACAACAGCACTATCTGCTTTTCAGAGATTGTATTCAAAACATAGAAGATTCAAGAGTTGTTTAGTTTGTTTCAATTGAAATAACTGCATGCACAATGCATAATGTTTTCGTCGAAAGCATAGACCAATAGAGGACTGCTAGTCTCCATACTAAAGTCTGTTCCTATAATCCATTATACCAGAAAAGTAAACAAACAGGTTTTGTTGAAATTATAAAGCAATCACTCAATAAATGGAATAAGTAACACTTTCACGTATATTTTGAGGGTTTAGACTTGATATCTCATAATTTTTTTCCAGTA
This sequence comes from Hyposmocoma kahamanoa, assembly GCF_003589595.1. NCBI lineage: Eukaryota > Metazoa > Arthropoda > Insecta > Lepidoptera > Cosmopterigidae > Hyposmocoma > Hyposmocoma kahamanoa. Next base: position 13,209,750 of record NW_020653731.1, on the reverse strand, counting down.
ATGTTCATTTGAATAACATATCAAAATCTTATTTGAAAAATGTTAATTCAATAGCGAGGTTATATCTCAAATATAGATTTGTGAATAGTTTATGGTTGCATAGAGTTGTACGGAAATAACTCGTTTTGTAATCGATTAGTGTATCGAAAATTTATTCATAAACGAACTAATATATAAGTGAAAGGATTTAAAGGAGGATTTAAAATTAGATTTCGGAAATTTTAAATTTGCTTTTTTTTTTAAATTTTTTTTTTTTTATTGCGACTCGACAAAATGACTGCACCGCGCCTGATGGAAAGTGCGAATACAGTCCAGAGATGAGAGTAACGGATGGAAAACACAAATATCTTCACTCCGTCACTATCATTTTGCCGGTCTGGCCAAATGCACTGGATGTACACCAACTGATCCCTGAACGCGATTCGCAAAAGCGTTTCACTGTGGAGGGTTTTCCGCCGTGCGTACTGTGGTCGCTATCCAGTCGGCACAGAGCCTACCACAATGCTAAGCAGATGGACACTTGTGACGCCCTCGGTCGCCTCTTACGACCCCCACGGGCATGTATGGGGAGGCGACAATGTATTCTTAAGCCGTCGCCCCACGGCTAAAATTTTATAGGTTATGTAAGAAAAAAATCTAATACCATTTATGAAATATCACCACTCAGTATTTAATTGCATATTTTTTATAGTAATCAGCAGCGAAATCGGAAAACCCACATTATTATGTAGAGCCCAGGTATTCCGATCAATTCATTCAATTAATTAATCTATTTGTAGTTGGCAGTACAGTTGGCCATCACTAAACTGTCTATAGTCGGGTCAATGATCTGTTTGTTTACTTTTCTGTACAATGTACAATGGATTGGAACGGACTATAGTCGTAACCCTGAAAAAGGTCAAAATCTCGTCTTATATCTAAATGGCGCACATTTGATGAAAAAATAACTCCTATTATTATTATTAAAATAATTGAGTAGCCGGCAGTATCCATAAAAATTTTCGCAATAAGCGCCATATAGTTGATTTGGTTGTTGTCACTCGAAAAATTGAGTAGCTTTGATAAATTGCAGCTTGTCAATGTAAAACAAATTAGTTACAAAAATAGCTATTTACTCGTCGCGACATCTGGTGTACCAATTGGTACTAAACACCTGACTACGCTGTCTTGTATCGTGATTAGCAGTCCTCTGAAGTTATTGGTCCATGGTATAAAGTAAAAGAAGGATGGCGAAAGCTGACCCAAAATCAACGAAGTGCCGTTCATGGACTGTGCTAGTATAATTTAACGTTTTTGTTTATGCCTAGTCATAAATATATTTTTGTATATTTTTAGAAGTCAGGAATAACGTAATTGCAAAACAATGTATTTTAGAATAGATGCAAGAACACAACGCAATTGATTCAGTACGACCATAGATTAGGTAACGTTCTTGTACGTACATTTCATTTTAAGCACACTTAAACGTTCACCTACCTAAAGTATTGGTTATTTTACAGTACACACATAAAACATTAAAGCTATAAAATACCTAATCAAATAATCAATTAAACAATAATGACGTAAAATTAGGAATAAAACACAATGTGACAAAAGTGTTTAGACAAGAGGCCTCTTGCTAATGTGAAAGTCACTTTGAGATTGAGAACAGTGTAACCATTGTGGCAGATTTATGCCATTTGGGCAGATTTAATTTTTATTCAGTTTCATTGCGATAGAACATGTTTATGGCAGATTTAGGAATATTCAGCAAGTTCTTTATTTTTTTTTATTTGATAATGAATCTCAAGTGTTGATAGGTTTCCTTAATGCACGTCGTCAAAAACACTGGGTCACAAAGTACACGGGATGTCACCTTCCTTCTTTAATATAATATTTTTAAAAGGAATGAATGATTTACTATTTCTATTTCTATGGCAACATTTTGCTATATCTAAAAATAATGTAACCCCTACTTTAACAAATCCCACATACCTACTGCTTCATGAAACATATTCGAGCGTTGAAGTTAGATTTCTGTTTGTGCGGGATTTTGAGAATATCAAAAATTGTTTTGCGATCGCCAACCTCCATGTTTTTTTTTAATTTCTCCTGAGTAACGTTTCCTTCATCGTACGAAAATCGAAACCCATAGATGTATTTCGATAATAAAAAGAGCAGACTCCCTTTTTGCAATCCTAATCCACTACATAACAATACTGAGTCAATTACTACGCAAATTAATTAAATTGCTTAATGGATGAGAGTGCATAGAAAAAATTCGAGATAATCTTAGACATGACAAGTTCAAATTCAATAGTAAATATCCTAAGGTATAATAGTCTGACGGATCCAAGAATTATACTCGTACACCTTTGTATAAACACCAGGCACATTCTCCGACCCGCATGGAAATGTTCCAAAGCTGACAATCCCCACACACTCAAAGAACTTGTTTCCGTCAGGGTTCTCCCACATGAGAGGACCTCCTGAGTCTCCTCTGCAAGAGTCTTTGCCTTTCTCACCGCCAGCGCACATTTGACGATTCCAAAATTTGAGATTGCGATATTTGACGGAGTATGCGGCTTGGCATTGCTGTAAATTGTAAGGAAAAGTTTATGTAATGGAGATACCGTCACTTAAGAGCGATAAACTCGCAAGGCCAATATTTTTTGTGGTGTTTTTAGACAGATTACCTTGGATATCCCATTCTGATCTTAATCCTTCTCTGAAAATATGGTTCATGGACATTTGTGGTTTTCATTCTCATGCCACGATGTATAATTTCACAAAACTGCAATTACCTACCAGAGCAACGAAACCGCTGGGTACTACTATTCAGGACATACAGACCCTACACAATTTTTAAAGGTCCAAACTTTCTTTTAGCGGGTATTGGACCTGGTGATGTCTACAGTACTTAATTCTCGCTGACACATTGGAGCTATCAAATAATACTCACAGGAAGGGGAACAAACGGTAGTTTCACGTCCAACTTTACATTACTCGAGTGAGTATTATTGACAGCGCCCCACCCAGCTGCAATCAGCTGCCAATCTGAAGGCGGTGATAAAGTCATATCGGATGTTGGTAGGCAAATTGGACGGATGAAATCTGAAATAAGAATATTTTGTTTGATCTTTACAAAATGTCTGAAAGAAATGGTTTGTAATCAAAATTCTGGTCACCGCACACATGCGAATCCGGTATCAGTGGACATGTTAATGCCTACGGATAGGAATTATAGCTTTAAACATTATCTTTTAATCGGAAAGTGCTGCATGACACACTGAGATTACATTAGCCATATGATGGATGGTTATTGACCTACCAGTATATGGCGCCGATTCCCTCGTTCTCACTAAAGCGATATCATTTCTTCTTGTTTTCTTATCATAAGGGTCGTAGTCGGGGTGTGGGATTGTATACTCAATAGGTATGACGACAGCGCCGTAGGTACAGTCTTCACCGCCTGCGCTGACTGCTACGCAGTCTGGCTCGTCAATTCTGTTTGCGGTATCGTGTTCGCTTAAACGCACGTTTTGACTGGAATAAAGTAGATTTAAACTTTATTACGATCATCATCAACGCAATAATGAGTGTAACTGCTGTTCTAAGCATGTTTCTACAAACTTTATACGTTTTCCAATTGTTGTGGGACCTTGTTCAACATGCAAGTTTCATCTCGATGTTGGCGAGAGGTATTTTAGTAAGCGTCAGCTTATCATGATATCCCGATTGATTTAAGAGTCGATACTGCCTCAGTTCGAATAAAAAAAATCCCGTACTAATACCGTTCATTTTACTTGGGTCGAGCGGCAGGGACATTGGCTTCATTTCAGTATTTATTTTTTAAAAACGAAATTAAAGCTTTTTGAAAAATGTATATCGAATAGTACACGTGTTCTATTTAGTTCAGTTGATATAAAAAAAAACATTCGTTTATGTAGAGTACCTATTCAACAGCAGTTTTCTTGGAAAATGTCTTGGTAAGTTTTTGTTTTTTTTTCTTTCGTGAAAAGGATCGTGTTTTTCACGCCGTGTAATAAACAGTATATATTCTCAATTATACTATATATTTTTTCCTAAGTGATTGATTCAACTTTTACTGTTAGGCGGTAACAACCAAAGCCATTTGAGGTAGTATGGACTCTTAAGGATTACATGTAAGGAACTCACAACAAACGAGAGTTTTAAGATCTAAACAGTGGTAGAAATTGGACTGTTCTTGATAATTTCCGTCGTGTGCTAAGACTTCTTGGAAGTAAGATATCGGGGTAAATCCTAAACCAGTGGGTCTAAAAAGGTATTAGTATCCATTTTTAAGGGCAATACTTAGCAGTGCGGATCTAACAAAGACGATCAACTTCATCGGAGATTCTTGTATAAAATTGGTGACTTACGGTGTACCACTATTGAGTATATCTCCAGCGACGCAATGCCCAGCAGTGAGCACATATCGCTCGCTAATGAGAGCCCCTCCGCAAAGAAGCTTGATTCTGCCATTATCCAAGTACTCGATTAGGGCCATCCAAGGATAGTCGTCTACGTTTGTTTGCTCGCCACCTGAAATTCATAAAATTCCATGACAATATTTTAACTAGAATACTACTGTGGCGGAGTGTACTTGACTTTTATTTGTGAGACACGTACATTTGTGAATGTTTAACCCATCTCTCACTAATGGAGAAGAAAAATTTCGTGATGAAAAGCGCACGTCAAAGTGAGGCTCAAAAGCTTTGAAAACTTGTGATGATCCCAACCTACATTGGGCTGTTGTTGTGGACTATGGGATTAACGCTCTCTTTAGAGGTAAACGGTGCCCAGCAGCGCGACATACAATTGATGACTTTGCCTAATTTGTGTGTAGGTATAAGACATACAAGAGTACATATACTCTATACAGAAGTCAGGAAAATATTTTTTCTTCTGCCCTGCTGAGATCTCTTTGACCTCAGGAATTAATTATTCCTGAATCCAATTTAAAAATTGAAGTTCTTGTTTAGGTGGTCAGGACCGTATTACCATTCTTTAAAGCAACGTTATTCTAGTACTCATTATACATAAATTGGCTTTTGACGGGCTCTAGGCAATAAGTGGGATGTTGTCAAAGGTATCTGTTTATTACTCGCATAATCCACAATAATTGTTTTTTATTCTGTTTTTCTAAAGTAAAACCAAGTTGTTGTGGTTATTAATGATGCAGGTTTATGATATCTATTTCTGCCGACAAACAGTAACATGAGCTTTACTGCGTTTCAGTTTTTTATTTTTATAAAATATAAGTGCGCATTTGACCTCCATCTCACCTGATGGAAAGTGACGATGAGGTCGACGATGGAGCATGCACCTAAATAATGCCTATTCACTCTCGCCATGAAAAGGTCCAAGTTATAACGTTCAGGGAACAAGTCTACAGGCAGGGAATTCCACTCCACAGCCGTTCGCCGTATAAATGTGGAAGCATAACGCTTCGTGCGAATCCTTGGAATATCCACAACATAGGGGCGAGGTGATGGAAAGGGGAAGGCGGAATTGAATCGTGTAATTCGATCGCACACTCTCCGTGATATATCCTATAAAATACCGATAAGCAGGCAACTTTACGGCGGTGTTCAAGGCTCATTCAAGGCTGTGAAAGTTAAGGGTGCGGTTGAATCTGTTGAATCACATGAGATTTCTTAATTTTATGTCTCAAGGTAACGGGTGCAGTGGCAGTGCCCCTTAGATCTTTGCCATGTACTCTGAGTGGCGCTGCTTTTTTTCTTTATTTCTTGTTGTTTTTAATAGTATGTTTTAATATATGATCTGCTGCAGAGACTGTTGAGAAGTAATACGTACCAACAATCCTGTCTCCCAATTTAATCTGCTTCCCACAGCAACCTGATTTAGGGTCAGGAGGTGCTACACCAGGTTTTCCATTGCATGCGGTGATAGGACCTGGATCAAAATCGAAGTACTGGTCTGAGTCTTGCCCACGTTGATAAAGTGATTCTTCTGCTGGACAGCATACCTGGAAATAAATACGGAAGGCTTTTGAATGACCTTTTGTGGACGTTACTTTTTTCTTTGACAGTAAAGAAATACATAGAAGTACGATGCCACTCGGGCGTTTCATCGTCGCGTAGTACAACGCATGGTGTGGCATCGCTCTTAGGCTCCAGATGTTCTTTCACATTGTGCATATCAGATTGCAGCTTTACTGTGACTGCCCAGCCGTTTTGTAAGCGTGGCGATAACATAATCGTGTTTTCATGAAACATCGTATGTTGATTTGACTTTTTTGACACAGGCTAGCTATGCCTTGTAAATTACTTGATCAGTTTGGTCTAATAAAGAAGCATTGATAGCAAATATATATTTTTTTTTTCAATTGTAATACGTCAATCCATAGTAGCAGTATAGCTCCTTGTGAAAAGGTTCGTCTATGGATGGTCGTCATCTTATCTATTTCTGTAATGTGAGCATTTTTTGTGTTAGTAGAATTACAGGCTCATGGGACTTGTCAACTTATGTCTCAGGATGACGCAATGACTGTGCCCTTTAGATCATTGCAGTTTAAAACTTTTGAACTTTCAGGACTTGTTCGTCCCGTCATGCGTTAGTATCGTAAAAATTCAGGTCATTCTCGATTTCTTAAAAAAAATAGGATTTCAGCCAAGTTTTCAAATCACAGTTCCACTTACCTTTGGTGTATTTCCTTCAAACCCGCAGCCAGAACGTCTCAAGTTATCAACATCGTTTCTAGTTTTATAAGGATTATTAACGATACTAAAAAGTTCGCTGCAATCGTATAGAGAGATGCAATTGCCGGCGGTACCCGACGTCGTCGTGCACGATGATGACTCTGGAATGATTGGTCAAGTTAGATTTGCATTGAAGATTTGTGCTTCATGTTCTGGGCTGTGGGAGATTTAAGTGTGGTCACTTACCGACAACGATTCGCATTAAGCCGGTCCGAAATATTTTTTTATTCATGTAGGTAATAAGAGCGAAAATGACACCACAACAAAACCAACTACTTAATTATTTTTAATTATTATTTTTTCTTCGACATTTCGAGTATTTCATCCAGGTTTTTGACGACGTACATTAAGGAGACCTATCAATACTTCTGATTCATTATCAAAGCATCACAAAAGCTAATTATATACAGCCTGTAAAAGCTGTGGTTATTAAGTTGATATTGCTTGTATTTATAATATTGTCATGTATTTCGCTTCAGATCTTTGTTCATAGTACCAGGAAACAACACGTTTTCAGTTTGTTTTCAAAAATAATAAAGTACTTGCTGAATATTCCCAAATCTGCCAGACTTTGCCACATTGAATACAACTTATTATGTTCTACAGCAATGAAAATGAATAAAATTAAATCTGCCCAAATGGTAGAAATCTGCCACAAATGGTCACACTCTTCTCAATATCAATGTGACATTGACATTGGCAAGAGGCCTCTTGTCAAAACGTTCCTTTGCTACCTTCCATTATCTCTCATTTAAATATTATCTAAACATTTTTGTCGCATTGGGTTTTATTTTTTACTTTATGTCATGACTGGTTAATTGACTATTTCATTAGGTATTTTATACCTTTAATGTTTTATGTGTGTACCATAAAATAACCAATACCGACTAGCTAATAATAATAGGTAAACATTCAATCATTCTTAAAAGGAAACGTACGTACAAGAACGTTACCTAATCTATGGTCGAACTGAATCAATTGCGTTTTGTTCTTGCATCTATTCTAAAATACATTGTTTAGCAATTTCTTTATTCCCGACTTCTAAAAATATACAAAAATACATTAATAACTAGGCATAAACTAAAACGTAAAATCATACTAGCAAAGTCCATGAACGGCACTTCGTTGATTTTGGGTCAGCTTTCGATTATATGTGGTAGAAGTATCTTCGGGAAAGAACATTAGGAGGTGTAAAACCACATAGTATTATCAGAAATAACTGACTTTTCTAATTGAACGTTAACAACCGCCTACACCAAACAAGATCAGTTTTTCTTAATGTTAAAATTATTTGCCGGTGCGGTGACAAGCACCGGCGCGCCCGCCGGATCGCCCCATACCAAAATCAATTTATCTAGCATCTTTATATGTAGCTATGTAATGCTTAAAATTGTTACGCACTGCTTTTTGCATCAGACAATGTAAATGTTAATCATTTTATATTTACAAAACGTGGAGGCTAATTAATATTTTTCCTTATACCCACTCCGTTTTTTGTTCAGATTTTGAAATCTTTTTGAATATTCATTTGTACCAGGTTTTGCTTGAAACGTTTGCCTAACTACTCGCATTATTAAGTACTGTAATTAATATTTTTACGCAGTACCGTGCCTCGTGACGATGCGACCTCCTCCATCATCATCCTGCCTTTTTATTGCCTTTGGTCTGGTTCCTGGCCACTTATTTTCAAATCGTTCTTTAATTTCTTTGCCTCGTCATTCTCGCTTTATTTTGTTCCGTTATCACTCTCTACCTAATGTCTGAACCGACCACTCCTGCTCGTTTTCACCAGAAATTCTGATCTGTTTTACCAGTTTTCAATTAAAATCATGTAATCTAACTAATATTTGTTGAAAATACGGCCCTTTTGGGGTTAGTTCTTCACTGTCTTACACATGTTTCGTAGTATTTAAGTAGGGAGTGTTTTTCTAATATTTTACCTGTTTTTTATACTACTTTTATTGTTACAGCCTTTCTTCCTTTCTTCACCCTTACTTATACAATAAATTCATGTAAACCGAGTAATCTATTATTATTGCTCCCTATTAGCGGTTTACAGCCTTAGCCAAATATGAGCATTTTGTAGTTCCTTCATATTCTGCTAGATGGCATTGACCCATTTTACGCACATTCCGAATGGAAACTTTAATATTTTTTCTCGAATGATGACTAATTTCACTGACTTGTGATTACGGTAGACATCAAACTCATTTACCGGTACACAATAGAGCTCCTTGTGAAAGAGTTTGTCCAGGGAAGTATTGCCATCATGTGTATTTCTACTGCCAAGCATTAATGACGTTCTAGTTTCGAAAGGTAAGGGTGAAATTACAGGCACATGGGACTTGTGAACTTATGTGTCAAGATGACAGGCGCAGTGGCAGTGTCCTCTTTTGCGTTTTAAAGCTCTCAGGACACTGCACACCTAACACATGAAGACCTCCTGGAGCGGCAATACGGAACCTATCTACTTACTGAGTTTGTAATTTTTGTATCGCACATTGCCGGTATTGCATACGGTTACAGCACTGTTTTTTAACCGACTTTAAAAAAAGGGGAACGTTCTCAATTTGACTATGAATTTGTGAACCGATTTTGAGAATTCTTTGTTTTTGTTGGAACGAGGGTACCAGCCAGTTGTCAGTATCGGTCCCATTTAAATTTGGAGAAACTATTTCACCTCTAAAGGTGGCAAATTAGGGATGAATCCGGTTTCCCGCACTTTCCGGTAACTGATTTCAATAAAACTTGTTAAAAAGATGTAGCTTCACGGACTTTTGAGGGCGTTTATTTTTTTATAAAAACGTTAGAATTGTTATTGTTCAGAATCCTTATTCAAACAGTGAACTGACAAAACTGACCTTTATTATTGTTACAAAGATCGAACAAGCACAATGAAGAATTCCTTCGACCCGGTTGTACTCGACCCAGCAATTTTTACGCCAAACCGCGGCTGTCGCTCTCCCAACTGATCTACGGAACTAGTTTTATTATGATACTAAGTGATGGGATGAACGAGGCGTGCGCCTGATAGTAAACAACACGGCTTTCCATAACAGTCGCAGTGCCACTCAGAGCTCGCAAAGATCTGAGATGCACTGCTTCTGCGCCCATCACCCAGAGACGAAAAGAAAAAAGTCCCGTGTGCCTTTAATATCCCTTAGCCTTCAAAACTGGAACGCATGCGCTGACATGACTGCTTGGCAGCAGAAATAGGTAAGGAGGCAGTACTTCCCTGGACGAACTCTTTCACAAGGAGCTCTACTGCTAATAATTGTGTACATGCGGGTCCAGATCTTTGTTTTTTATTTTAAGAGTCGTAATTCAAATGTTACCCGTACTTTTTACGAACTAAATTAAAGCGATTTGAAAAATGTATATCGTATACTACTCGTATAAAAAAAATCATGGTATATGTAAAAGTGCCTATTGAATACGGCGGTTTTCTTGTAAAATTTCGAGGTAAGTTTTTTTTTTTCAGTGTATGTCCTCAATTTTAGAGTAGGTATATTTTTTCAAAGTTCAACACTTTCACGGAATCAACCAAAGCCATTTGAGATTGTAGAGACCTTAACGGTTTTGTCACCATTGAAATTTTTTTCTTCACTCAGCCAAGGTACGTCTACCGTCTACCGCATTGAAATTTATACCTTATTAGTATCTAATACACATTGATATTTAATGTCCTCTGCCTTGCCGCCGCCGGTTTTCATTGGCCCTTAATTTACCAAACCAAATCTACAGACATCATGTTATTTAATAGAGAATTGAAGTTGATGGCTATTTGAAAAGATAATATTGACAGATTGGTTTTTCGGTATTCCTTGTGTTGCAATGTCTTCTTGACAGCGATGAGGTAATATATACGTATAATACTACACTATGTATGTAATTGTTTACTTCCTGTCGCCCTCCAAAAGTGACTCTCAGTGTCACTGACTGATATCTATTAAAGATGCCCATCTTTATTCTCGATAAATTGTACTTATCGCCTTATATTATCTTTAATTATACATACATGTAAGCAAATAAGTGTTTGGTAGGAGTAGAGCTCCACGTAAAGGAGTTCGTCCAAGGAAATACTGCCACGTTACTGTGCTCCGGTTTTGAAGGGTAAGGAGGATGGTAAAATTACAGGCACATGGAACTTGTCAACTTATGTCTCAGGGTGTCAGAGGCAGTGGCAGTGCCCTCAGATCTTTGCGATTTAAACCGTCACTTGATATTATAAAAAAGTAAGTAAATAAATATTAGACAACACATAACTTGCCTCGATCCCAAAGTACATAACTAACTAAAGCGCTGTGTGTTATGGAAAACGGTAACACCGAAGGAACTACAAACACCCAGACCCGAGATATTATAGAAAAGTTTTGTCTACATTGACCCGACCAGTCATCGAACCATTGGAGCCCAATTCTGCTAATTTTCTTGAAACCGCTGGTCATTGTAATTCCATTCAGACTCCATTGAGATTACGTGGCAATTATGATAATATTTGCTATTCTATTCAAATCTACATAGTTGCGATGGCAGTTGAGTCTCTCTGGAATGGCAATGCTGGCATATTCATTCATTCAATTACTAACGATCGATTTTGCCTTATTAAAACCACCACGGGAATATATTTTAATTTTTGTCTCGTTTAAACAGCAATTTACTTTTCAAATTAAATATACATAGCTGAAAAGATTGTAAACCGCCACTGACGGGAGTAATGAAATAGACTTCTGTATACGAGATGATATTATGGTATAATAAGGCAGCAGAAAAAGGTAAACAGCAAAAGAAGGCTGTAACAATAAAAATAGTATAAAACACACTCCCTACTTAAATGAAACATGTGTGAAACAGTAAAGGACTAACCTCAAAAGTGCCGTATTTTCTACAAATATCAGTGGGTTACTTGATTTTAATTGAAAACTGGTAAAGCAGATCAGAATTTCTGGTAAAGACGAGCGGGAGTGCCCTGTTCATATATTAGATAGTGACAACGGAACGAAGCAAAGCGAGAATGGCGAGGCAAAAGAATTAAAGAACGATTCAAAATTCAATAAATAATTGGCCAGCAACCAGAGCAAAAGGTGATAAAAGGGTGAGATGAGGATGAAAGAGGTTGCATCGTTACATACCGATATAATTTTACTACAATACACTATTGACGTGCCATCGGTCGCTATTGAAAAGCAGAATACCAAGAAAATTGCGATGGCAGTTGAATAGTAGCTCGATGATTAGCCACTGGCAACTCACACTACTCTTAACTTTTAGCAGAATACTAAACGTACAAAATCCTGTCATTAACACTTTCGACACATAACTGGGTTTATTTAAAATTAGCAGACTTGGGACCTTGGTACCTCAAGATGGCGACACCTTGAAAACCGGTGTGCAAGGCACTCGACCACAGAGGTCGACGTCGTAAGCTAGATCTCGGTGGCCCAACGGTGCGCACTGTGGACAGACTCCCGATAAGATCAATTTGGGAAAACTTTTGTAAATAAGTTCAGGGGTTTAGTTCAGGTTCAGCCTACCACAACCTCTTAACACAATATTACTTTAACGATACATTGACTTTTCGTACCATGACGCGCTTAAAGTAAGCTTATTATAATGTGAAAACTTTGATGTTTTATTGGCAGCTTTGTGACTATTCATTCACTCAGTTCGTACTATGACGCGACTGTAACATTAAAGTAATATTATTCTTATGTCAAATTTAGAAATCTTAAAATAGTTACACGGATGCAATGGAAACAATATTATTTTCTCTTTTATTGTCTTAATATTGATTTGTAATTGTTAAAAGTTAAGTTGAACTTATTTATTTACATATATCTGTATAATATTTTGTTTAATTTTTATATTTTTATTATGATAGCGCCATCTATATGCTCCTTAGCGACACTAACAGTTGACACTAGACTATAATTCTGAATTCACAACGTGACAATCAAAACTCAGTCATTAGTAGTAATTTATTTTTCTTTGCGGAAAAATAATTGAAAACTACGTAATTTTAATAGATTTTACTGTTACATACTTTTTTTTTAAGTTAAAATTCTCTGAATGTAAATAATATTAAGTATATAAACATTATACTACGATAAGACGATTCGGAACATCAAAAAAGAAAGAGATGGCGTAATATAGTTCATATAGCGTTATTTCTTATTTTTAGTTATTTTATTATTATTATTAGTATATTATTAGTTATTTTTAGTTATTTTTAGTATTAATAGACAATATTGGGAAATCATTCGTTCTTTCAATCATTTTAGCAATAATACATTACTTGGTTGACAGGTTTGTCATGGTACCAATAGGAGTAATATTTTATTAAGCTTACTTTAAGCTTATATTAAAATAACATTATTTTTGGAAAGGTTGTAGAGCCCTTGAGTGTTTCTGGTTAGTGCGCTTTAGAATTCCGTTGTTTTGGAAGGAATTTCCTAGTTTGAGACCAGGGTATTTTGATAATGTTCTTGAAGCCACTGGTCATTATAATTCCATTGAAACTCCTCTGAGATTATTATGCAATTATGATAATATTTATCGAGTTCTTAGGTTTTCGCGATTGTTACACATAGGAAATGAAACTATTTTTCCGGATTTAATCCGCGTATTATATATCCAGTATTATATACCATACCGCGTATTATATAGCATAGTATCCAGACAGGACTGACATGGTCAGTCAACCGTGACCATGGGACCTGTAAAGGGCCCGAAACGTCGGTTTGTTTGAAAAAACAAATATACGACGCGATTTAAATCCGGAAAAATAGTTTCATTTCCTATATGATAATAGTTGTTATTTTGCTAAAGTCTGGTGGCAATAGCATCAGAATCTCAGTATGACACTATATTCCGTCAGTGGAATTGCTGTGATTACATTCATTTATTCAGTCAATAACAGTGTTGCCTTACTAAAACTACCATAGAAATTGCTATGCATCTATATGTTAAATTTTAGCTCGCTTAACCAGCAAATTAGTCCTTTACAACTACCAGCGGCTGACTAGAGATTCAATCCACAAAATTATCAAAAAATGAGTGTTATGTACCAAAGTCTAACCTCTTAGATCAGCAAAAAACATCCAACATATAAACATAAATAAATATCTCTGGAGTTACATGACATTATAAGTTTTGAACATTGAAGAGTGAGAAACACTTTTAAACTTCAAGCTGCCATATCTCGAAAGTAACTGGACGTGCAGTTGGATCCTGTTTGTTTAACTACGTCCAATTGTAATATTAAGTTTATCGAATATCACTATGTTTTACGAAACTGAAATAAATGAAATAAAAACAAATATCTACATTTCTCTAGAGGTAACGTCATACCTTATACACCTAGAAAAAAAAAAAAAAAATAGTGACAGATCGCCCTTATTTTACTGATCACTGCAGCATACTTAACAAATTTTTTGAAATAATATCACAAGCGCCCTTTCAACTTACGGCGGCAGAATTAACTTTGCTGAATAAGCTATGTGTATTGTAAAATGTATAAATTTGTGTTGTCTTGAAGGCAGGCGAAACATTTTTTTTATAGTCGTGCGCCTGATGGTAGACTACACGCCTGTTCATTACAGTTGCACTGCCACTCAGAGCTCTAAATAGCAAAGATGTCACGATATAAAAAACAAAAAGGAACACCCTCAGACATAAGTTGATAAGTCCCATCTGCCTGTAATTTCACCAGCACCCTTCCCTTCCTAACTGAATGCAATAATGCTCACATGTACTGCTTGGCGGCAGAAATAGGTAAGGTGGCAGTACTGCCCTGGACGCTTCCCGTACTTCGCAGTTCTCCTTGTGAAAGAGTTTATCACAAGGATCTCTACTGCGATTATTGTTATATCAATGTATTTTACATTGAGACTTGCAGTGTTTTGGTTTAACACGATTTGTGTTGCCCTAGATTGGCATACAGACGAAGGTTCGACTCCTGTCAGATCCAAGGATTTTTTTTTATGTTCGATCTTGTATTAGTAAATCAAAGATCTAAAACAAACACATAGAAAACTTCGTAAGGCTTGTTTCGTTCCGTGACTTACTTGGCGTGACGTCTGGCACGAATTGCTAGGAGACGTTGATCTGAAGCCAGTCGGGTCGAAGGAATTTTTTTTTAGTGACTAATGGAGTAATTACACAAAGCAATAATTGTACCTATACTATGGTAGTAGAAACATCGTGATGAGCAATAAAATCAATAATAATAATAGTAATAATGTGTCAGTCAACCACACAAATGACCGGATCTCAGACTAGGGAATCCCATGTACCAGAGCAACGGTATTCACTCTGGGGCACTTCTCAGAAAACCCAGACCAGAACTAATTTTGGCGGGCTTTTGTATATATTTTTTTTAAACAGATTGCCAGCTATTCTTCCATATATAGGGTAAAACCAGGATAGGTACAATATATTAAAGATTACAAATAAAACATTTTATTATGAATTTTACTATTTTATTCTAAAGGGCATATATCGTCCTTAATATTTTCATTGTGTGGCGTCCATCCATATAGGTCTATCTCCTATCTATCCTCAATAAAATCAAGTCTTAATGTAAAAGATTAAATTAGGTATATCCATAGGAATTATTCATGGTAAACTAATAATTTTTAAATTAGGAGGCCCTTTCAAAAAGTGGGGCATCTAACCCGGTTTTACCCTAACACAACTAGAACTAAAATGTTATAAAGGGCACAGACGCATACAGCCACAATGTGTTAGATATAAAATAAATAATTTCCAAATTCTAAAAATATTGCGGAATTTGAATTCACAAAATAAATTTCGTAAAATATAGTCAAATTGCAAATGTTTACTTTTTTTATGCTTCAAGTTTAGATTTTTCGAGCATAAAAACTTTTTGCTTAATCTGGACGTAAAAAATCCATAAGGCAATTATGTAATGAAAAAGCCCGTGAACGTTACGGTCGCCTTTGCTTGCATGCCATAACACTGCTTACGAGCAAGTGTGATGAAAACGTTATTAACCGACCTCGCAAATACTTTTCGAACACGCAGCGTACGTTTATTATTTGCATTTCTAATCTTAGTTAATATTACAGTCACGAAGATGGACAACCTTTATATTAATTCATTTATCTATCTCTCTAATGTAGAGTTTTTTCAGAAAAACAGCACTTACTTTTGTCTGTAGTATTTTATCTATTCACTAGTACACCTTGACATAGCACAGTCCCAGAATCTCCACCTCGCAAAATGTCCCTTTCGCAAAATAGGTAGTCCTTTGTTCCCCAATATGCTTTAATTCTAATTAGTAAAAGGTAAGAAAAATTTGAAAATCAAAATCAAATTTGAAATTAAAATAAGGCAAGTAAGTTAATAAGAGAAATCGTCCATTTCTTTTTCTCATTCAATTTTCTTTCTCGCCGAGTAGATATTTTGCGAAGTAGACATTACTATTTATAAAATATTTAAAAAACAATAAACAGGATTACAAACTTACGTGCTACCACAACGCAAAGATATGAGGTCACCAAAGCTGATATTAATATAAACGGATTCATTTTAAATTTCGAATAGACACAAGAAACGTGTTTGGAATATTAAATTCAAATTTTGTAAAGTTTTATTTTTTAAACGTCCGGCGGGGATGGCGTACAACCGAGCTCTAAAGCCTCCTGCCAATAACAACCGGTAAATCAACCCCGCTAATGTCGAATCTTCGTATAGTATATGTTACTAGTAAAACGTTTTTATGTTTTTTATGCAGATGATCGCTTCAACCGGTCTTTGTTGTGTTTAACAAGTGTGTTTAGGAGGAAAATGATTAAAAATATTGGATTACATATGTAAGGAAAAATAGATGGCTTATTATTAAGACGTAACAACAGGTTTGTGTTATGTGTGCCGTGTACGAGTATTTTAGGGTTCCTTTATTTATAATTTATATTTATAAATATGTATTTATATATTTCTAATTTTACATTGCTTACTCTTTTTAACCGACTTCAAAAAGGGGGAGGTTCTCAATTCGATTGTTTTGTGCATGTTACGCGATCACTTCGGCATTGATGATTCTTTTTGAACCGATTTTGATGATTATTTTTTGTTGGAAAGAAGGTGGTATCTCAAGTTAAGTAACTTATTTCTGCCGCCAAACAGTAATGTCAGCATTACTGTGTTCCGGTTTTGAAGGGTAAGGGTGCTGGTGAAATTATAGGCACATGAGACTTGTCAACTTACGTCTCAGGGTGGCGGACCACTCAAATCCTTGCGATTCAAAGCTCTTGAGTCGCATTTGCAACTGTTATGGACAGGTGTGTAGCTTACCATCAGGCGCATGACTTGTTTGTTCCATTACATGTTATTATTAAAAAAACCTGAGTATTGGTCATTAGTAAGGCAACATCGATCATTAGTGATTAAATGAATGAATGCCATTTAGGCTACTTTGAGGAGTCGCGGCGACTAAAAAAGTGATCGGCGACTCGGCGATATTTAGGCTATGTTTGAAATAGGAAAGACGATTTTAGGCCACTTAATATAATGTCTTTACATGAGGGGAATTACAAATTTTATTGGGGATTTTGTGGGGAATGGAGTTGTAAAATAACTCATTTGGGGGTTTAAGTATTTCTGCGTGTGGGGAATTGGGGAAATAAGAGAGTTCATATTTCAGCAAGCAGAATTGTAGAAATGTTTTTCTTGATTCTTAAGGATTTTATGGCTTGGGCGCATATCGGCTACCTAACACACATAAATTAGCAAATTAAGTTCGCCAAAGTCTGGCAACACTGACTGCCATTGTACTGAGACTCAACCATCATTGCAACTAGATATTATAAGAATAACAAATATTATCATAACTGCGTCCGTGGCCGAACGGTTCCCGGACTGCCACGCAGAGGTCCCAGGTTCGATTCCCGGGCCGGGAGAAATGTTTGTATGCCTTACATTTATTTATTTCGTGAGTTTGGGTGTAATTTGTGGTTGTCTATGTGTGTGTCCATGGCACCCGCGACACAGGGTTTCCCTAGTGCAGGGCTATGTTGAGTGTGTGCGTTATTTATTATTATTATTTATTTATCATAATTGCAATATATTCTCAGTGAAGTCTCAATGTAAGTACAATGACCAGAGGTTTCAAGAAAAATGGCAGACTTGGGCTCCAGGTATTCATCAAACATAGTTAAGAACGTCGAACCCACTGCCTGTCAGTTTGCGTGTGTCAGCCGGCCACACACCCATATAAACTGACGCGATGTCTAAAAAAACAATGACTCAAACAAAAAAAGATATTAACTATTATTTTCTGACTTATTACTTTTATATTATTATAATATTTAGTATAGCTATCAAATTTGCATGTCAATTTTTAATCAGCTAACACTTCTGAAGAAAAGCATTATTATTTTTTTAGAATTCAAAATTAAAAAATCGGTATTTCATAGATAAGCATTATAATTGAAATCGCCGTATTGATTATACGCTACTCTCATTCGTAAGATTCTCATGTTGCATATTTTTGTAGTTTTTTAATATTAATATATTACGATAAATATGCTAAAATAATCCTCGTCAATTTGTTAAAATTTTAATCTAGTCTGAATGTACGTAAATCTAAGTTATTTTATAAGATCTCTCTGCTGTCAATATTGTTTCTGTACCTTTTGTGCCTTGCCTACTACAATAAATCGCGTTAGTTTTACAAGTATGTTGGTTTTAATTCTACATTAGAAAGATAAGTATTAACCAGCCCTTTGCACTCGACCAGCTGGTCCTTCGAGCCGGATTTAAGATATTATCAAGAATTACGCGAGGATGTAAAGCGATTTTGTTTCGCAGCGACGTAATCATAGCTTGATCTGCTGCTGTAGGGTCTCCAGGTAGCACCATCGTGGGTGAGAATCCAGGTGGCCTCTTTTCTCGCCTAATCCCCAAAAAACGATTCAAAGAAAAAACTTGAAAACAACGAAGAAAAAAAATCGCTTTACATCCGATTTAGAAGAATTAATGAAAAACTCGAACGTTTTCTTTTTGTGAATAGATAATTTGTTCTTTTTTTTTATAATATCAAGTGACGAGACGTACAACTCGTGTGCCTGATGGTAAGCTACATGCCTGTTCATAACACTTGCAGTGCCATTGAGAGCTTCAAATCGCAAAAATCTGAGGGGCACTGCCACTGCGCCCGTCACCCTGAGACATAAGTTAATAAGTCCCACGTGCCGGTGTTCACATAATCATTTACAATACTGTTTGTTTATAATTAGTAGTGATCGGAACAGGTAGAATGTAAATTTACCTAATCTTTAAGGAACAGATACTGAAAGTGCTGGACTACCTTACGATATCATTTAGTAGCAGTAGAGCTCCTTGTGATTGGGTTCGCCCAGGGTAGTACTGACACCATAACTATTTCTGCCGCCAAGCAGTAATGTCAGTATTATTATGTCCCGGTTTTGAAGGGTAAGGGTGCTGGTGAAATTACAGGCACATAAGACTTGTCAACTTACGTCTCAGGGTGACGGGCGCAGTGGCAGTGTCTCAGATCTTTGTGACCTCTGAGTGGCAATGCAATTGCTATGGACAGGCCGACAGGTGCGTCGTCACTTACGTACGTGACAACGTACCATCAGATGGGCAACTTATTCGTCCTGTCACTTGTTCTCATAAAAAAAACACATTCTCTTGTCCCGGATTTTTCGGGATTCAGGAAATCACTTAAGTACACACGTGACTAAGCAGATGAGAGAGAAACTGCAATATCGCTGTCTAAAAATTTATAAACATTTCGAAGAATTGGTGGTTACACTTATAATAATATATGGTGGGTATTCTACCTACGTCTCCTAAATATCGTCAATTGTTAATGTACCAACTTCAACGATTTTCCGAATCCCGAGAAAATCCAGGGAGAAAAATATGTTGTCGTAAAGTAGTCGTCATTTTTTGTCGCTGTTCCTCGAAGTTTAGATAAATATTCTCTAATCTACCTATTCCTATCACTGATAATGTAGGTAGAAATTACCTAAAAGATTTAATAAAAACAATTCTTGGATTTTTGTGATCCATGTACGCAGAAGCTCTATAAGTTTATTGTAAAGATTCTGTTTTACGATTGTTTTAAAATTTGTTATTTAAGCCAATTGTCAAAATGAACAGGAATTCTATTATAGAAGCTTTTATTAGAAGAAGATTAGAATTAGAAGAATATTTTACTAACATGGCCCTTTGTAAAGACCACTGTTAAGAGCGGCTAGTTTTCTTAGTGTTGTTATGTCTCATACTATTTTTGATTAAAAATTACTATTCTACTTAACACGAATTGTATTTTTATAAATAAACTTGTTTTTTAGGATTCTAAGAAACAAGCTTGCACGTGTAATACAAAATGCAGGACAAAGATGTTACGCGACATTTCCTCAAATTAAAATGCCGTATGCCGCCAAACTGTAGAATTAGATACGATAAACCATGTAGCAGTCTATGTATAAATACTTGCGCTGCAGAGCTGAGCTGTTTTGATAATTTACTTGCTTATACCAATACAACTGTATGTACTAGGTCCAATTTTTCATTTCTATTTATGATGTTTGTGACTATGTCTTACGCATTAGGTAATTAATATAATAATTTTAGTAGCAGTAGAACTCCTTGTGAATGAGTTCGTCCAGGGTAGGTACTTAGAACTGTACAGGAGAGGAAGCTGCAGTATTTTGGCCACGTAATGAGATACCGTATTCTTCAACTAATAATACTGGGAAAAATACTAGGAAAGCGTAGTCGTGGCAGAAGGACAACCTCGTGGTTGAAGAATCTGAAAGACAGGTTCCACCTTAGCACACGTTTCCTCTTTCATGCGGCAGTTTCAAAAATTAAATTACTTCTTCTACTTCGTACAAAAGCGGCACACTGAGAAGAAAAAGAATTTGATTGATATATGTCCGCCGAGGTAGACCTTTCCCCACGTGTCCACCTCCATCCACCAATTTTTATTAACAGATCTTTGCAATTTAAAAGAGCTGAGTGGCACTGCAACCGTTATGGATACCTGATGGATGGATATGATAGAGTCCCGTTACATAAATTCCACACAATTGCATTTTTTCTCATCACATTTAGGTTATTAACTAGAAACCAATCTATTATCTTCGAAACAGTAATTAATTGTCCACAACGTTGTAGGCAAATCGGTGCAATTTTAATTTAAATAATAACGAAAGATCATCAGTATATAAAACTTTTTCATGTTTTCTAACTTCCTAGAGGCTATTTAAATCATTAATATAAACGAAAAACCGAAATTTACTTAACATTGAACCTTGATTTTTACACGTGCTACATGTTGACCCTGTTGACCTCGTAGCATTGACATCGACCCCCTTTACTCTGCAACTCAAATAGGTCACGGTCACGACCCGTTACACAGTAATGTCAAAATTTCCTGATCAAATTATCATGGTTCATCAATCAAATGCCTTAGTAGAGTCACAGAAAATAGGTTGTAGCATCATACGGGTCTTCCCATTCGGTATGTATCATGTATTCATGTACCATCAACTCAACACCAGACGACATATAGTTCTTTCAAATGTTTTGCTATGAGTGGCATTGGGATAGGTGGGAAATTAGTGCGATCAGACTTTCTACAACATTTTAGACGAGGAATATTTTTAGCTTACCGTCATGAAAACAGAGAACACACTATCATTTTGAGGATGGTGTATTAATTGTAAATAAGCCACTTAAGATCTACAATACGTGCCATAAATTTTAAATTGTTTGAAATAAGTTGTAAAGAGCCTCCATGAATAGATTTTTCTTTTTCTTCCATCATATTTCCATCATCAATAAAGTATTGAGTATCACTCTTAAAGCCAAAGCAGTAGAGCCTATCCTTACGTTTTTAAACATGCAAGATGTGGAATGGGCTCACTCTTGAAGTGTTTCCAGTGCATTATGACATGGGGTACTTTAAGAAGCGAGTAAACAGGATTTAGGATTGCGATATATTACTGCTTCTCATGTGTTCTTCTTCTCGTTTACCTTCTTTTTTACATTTAAAAAATAAGAACCCAAACCTGATGATTGTGAAAGCACTATATGCGAAAGCATTACATGAACTGATGTTTACGTAATCAGTGGCGTTCAGCAGTAGAAAGTATATTGACATTGTTACAGTTTATGAATAGTTTTACTTCTAACTCTTTACCATTCATGCTCCGACCTGATGAATCGGCTTTAGTATTTAATTTTCATTTCATTTTTCGGCCATTTTTGTCCCACTGCAGAGCAAAGGCCTCCCTAACCTTTTTCCACTCTTCGCGATTTAACGCCACTACAGCCCAACACCTCATATACGCGTCCAATTCGTCACGCACGCTATCTGGGTCTTCCACGGCTTCAGCTTGCGTTTGATAAGATCCACTCCGTGGTGGTTTTTGCCCACAACTCGTTTGACGTGCGGCGTAATGTATCCAGCCAAGTTCCAACGTCTACGATTTGTGTTTTGGAGCGCAGTATGCTGCATACTGCGCTCCATGCCTCGCCGACAAACCCTTAATGCGAACTTTTGACGATTCGTCAAAGATCAAGTTTGAGCACCGTAAGTAAGGACGGGGAGAATGCGCACGCATGAGCTTTCTTTAGAGTTAGAGGTAATTTTCTCTTCATCACGTCTTCCACTGACCAAATGCTTCTTCAGGCATTTTCCGTGCTATGGGCAACCTCTTTTACTTGTCTTGCCTGTTCGAGAGAGACTATCTGGACAAAGTAAATGTACTCCTGGACGTACTTAACCCTCATATGTCCCACACTCACTTAATATACAATTTCTTTAATAATATTCTTTTCAGCAAGACGTCCGTTCAAAAGAAGGCCTATTCCACTAGGTCCTACCAGCTGTTCCCCCTGATGGGGATTAGTGGATTTTTTTTCCATTCTTCCCTACCACAATAAGTGGAATTTCATTTCCACTTAATTGGCTAATATGTAAACACAGTGTACTGTCGCCTAAATTAATAATCACGCTGCAACATCACGCCACTTACGCTTATACAAACACAAAAAATGTTTACTAAAAAGTATTTGTGGAAAAATTTTAGGACGTTATAACTTATTTGTTTGTTAAATATTTAGAATAAAAAACAGACGTGTTTTATTATTTTTATTACATGAAAAAAAAAAAATCTATACAATACCTAGGGTGTACTATTGAGTGATAAAACGGATCTTTGCTGTAATATTGCCAACTTAAAAAAATATGGATAATGTATTTTTCAAACTTACTTGACCAATTACAAAATACTCTCTGAAATTGCAACTAGCAATTTTGAAACCAGTATAGGTAAATAATTAATAGGATCAATAATCTCAGTACTGAGTACTAAAAAAACCGACCTCAAAAGTACGTGGAATTACATCTATTTGCCAAGTTTTATTGAAATATCGCCACTATACAGGACTTGACTCAGGTGATAATAAAAATCAGTTCTCACTACTCAAAGTATATTGAGAGAGAAAAACGCCTTGAATTGGAGAATAGCAAAACCAACCGCGACAATAGCGACATAGTTTATGTTACATTGCATTAAACATGTTTTGTATATTTTTTATGTGTAATAAATAAATAAATAAAAAAAAATAAAAAAAAAACCATTAAAATAATTGCTCCTTAAGTAAAATTTAGGCGTTATTTATAAAAATGAATGTTCATGCGTCAAGCTACCCTTAGAGGTGGATGATTTTCTTCAAAATGAAATGGGGCCACTATGGAGGTACCCTCTTTCCAACAATTAAACAATGCATTAGGTACCAAATTAAATTAATTGATACAGGACATGACATTAATCAGATTAGATGGATAAAATTAATATATGAATAAGTAAATAATTGTAAAGGAATGTATGCATCAATCAATTAGTTCAGCGCATTCGCCAGATCTGTGCGCACCCTTTGAATGAATAACTGAATATTACGAAATATATCGTGTGTGTGTTATAATGTTTTTCTCTTAAATCAAAATTATATACGAGTATAAACTTATTGCTATAGCTAAAGCTGGTGTAACCACTAAGTTGCTATCTCTCACGGTTTCGTAGGACCTCGTTTCGGGTATCTTGCATCCTTACTGCTTCTGACAAGTCGTGGCATATTAAATGTTGATTGTCGACTTATGTCCATTGTGAGTAATCTGGTATGTCAAAAAGTTGCAATCGTCATCCCTTTTCAAAAATTCTCTACCATGATGACTCCATTGTACCAGAATCAGACCCATATATTTCGACAGAGTCAGTGAAGGTGCTTGTTATTAAGTGATACAGAATTTTTTTTAAATAAGGGCAATTACAAATTTAATATGAAAAAATCTGAGTCTAATATACTATGAAGTAATAGTCTGGCGAATCCAAGAATTATACTCGTACACTTTTGTAAAAACAAGAGGAAAATTCTCCACCCCACACAAACTTGGTCCATAGCTGGCAATCCCGACAACTTCAAATAACCCCTTTCTATCACGCTTTCGCCACATAAGAGGACCTCCCGAGTCTACTCTGCAGGAATCTGTACGTTCATCTTTACCACCACCAGCGCATATTTGTCCCTGCCATAGATCGAGTTCGTGACCCTTGACGTCGGATATGGCTTGGCATTCCTGTAAATTGTAGGGGAAAGTTTAAGAAATGGAGATACCATTGTTTGAGAGTCAAGACCAAGATTGATGTGTCATATTCACATGTTTTTTAGAAAGAACACCTCGGTTAGCTCGATTTTGATATATTGCATATACTCACAGAATGTGACACAAGTGGTAGTTCTGCATATAACTTTAAGTTACTCGGTCTGTAAGTGCTAATACCCCATCCGGCCGCAAACAATTCCCGGCGAGACGGTGGTGATAAAGTCGTATCGGATATTGGTAGACAAATTGGACGGATGAAATCTGTAATGAGGATGTTTTCGTCTTAATATTTGCAAAATTTAAAGGCACTCTCATACATAGTGAAAAGTCTAGTTCAAATGGGTAATTTGGGTCACCGCACAGTTGCCCACTTTCACTATATGATAGTAATAATTCAATTGATGCAATTCGTGTGTTTTAGACTCAGTTTTCATCATGGATTTTTCATGATAGGTTTTCCGAGTAATTTTTGGTGATTAAATGTCACTTGCTATGAAACTGAAGGAAAACTGCTTAACCCTTCGGAGAAAGTTGAAAAAAAAAAACAAGACAGACATGTCCGAAGTTTCAAATTAGTCGATAAGTTTTTCAACTTTCCTTTAAAGACTATAAGTTCTTTTGATTGGAGGCCGCTTACTGCCACACTGAAATATTAAACTATATTTGGGCTAAGTACGAGTGTATAGTTATTGTAATTGACTTGCCGGAATAAGGCGCTGATTTACTCATCCTCAGCAAAGCGATATCATGTTTCCTATTCTCGTCATAAGGGTTGTAGTCGGGATGTGGGATGATCTTTTCAATAGGTATGACCACACCGGCATCGGAACAGTCGGAACCTCCTACAAACCCTACGCAGTCCATTTGGTCGATTTCGTTTGAGGTGTCGTATTCGCCAAGACGAATGTTGCTGCTAGAATAGAATATATTTATACTTTATATACACACATACAATAGTAGAATACTTGATAAATGACTAAATCACGAGTAGGTAAAGAAGGATCAACAGATTAAGAACATTTCATGGAAATGTATTCAGGTAAAGTTTCAGACAGCTTTCGAGCGTTTTTGTGACCAAAACATTGATAGAAATCGAACTATTTTGATGATTTGTTCTGCGTTGTCTCGCCAGTTAAAACTTCCAATCATCATCATCATCATTATCATCAATCCATTTATACGTCCCACTTCTGGGCACGGGTCTCTGCTAAGGCGAAGAACTAGGCCATAGTCCAATAAGTAGTCAATGCGGGTTGGGGACTTGTCACGTTTTCCGGAATCTTTTTCGACATGCAGGTTTCATTACGATGTTTTCGTTCACCAAAAAGCTCATGCTTGGTAAATTTCGCACATAAATTGCGAGCATAAGGTGCGAGCCGGATTCGAACATACGTCCTCTGCTTAAGAGGCGGTAGGTCAAAGGCTACCATGACGTTTTTTAAACTTCCAAGGTCAACGTTAAACCAATGCATGTGAAAAAGTATTGGAATCATTTTGTTAAGGGCAATACTTGGCAGTGCGGAACTAAACGATTAACGGGTTGTGGCATAATAATGGTCACTTACGGAGGATAAATATCTATTTCAGTAACACAAAACGCAGCTGTGAGCACATATCGATCGCTGATGAGAGCTCCTCCGCAAAGAAACTTGGTAGTGTTGTTCTCCGAGCCCTCGATTATCACTAACCAGGGAAATTCATCTATTTTTGCAATGTCGCCGCCTGAAATGTATCGAAAGTTCCAGTACTGAAAAGTGAGGTTTATGATCGTCGGATGAACTCTCTTGCGATGTGTGTTGTGTGTTGTCTCTATAGTTACTAGGATCCACTTTCCTACCGCTTGTCGATAAAGGACAATATCTTTTTCGTAACCTATAAAAAGAGCAAGTGGGGACCAATGGTTTTTTACATATAATCTTCTGTATGGTTACATTTTGATGTTACGTCATCTGTTATTACTCTGGGTTGCGGTCCAATTTAGAAAATGAATATTTGTATGCAATTTTTCTAATTTGGCTATGGTTTGCTTGTTTTGGGCTGTATCCAATTTTTCTTTTGTATTGTTTTTATTATATAGAAATCGGATTCGGTAGTCATTTTGCAATACACAATGTGTTGTTGTCGGCATCTGTTTGTAAATAGTTCATTAGTAACTAACAGGAGTCATCACGTCGACAATGTTTGATAATACTCTCCTAATTGACAGTTTTTTTATAATGGTTTTCTGATTTAGAATCGAGTTTCTGTAGTAGAAATATACCGACTTCTTTCTTTTTGTTCTCTTGTTATTAAAAGTTTGCTTTTATAATGTGGGCACAACACATTAATCATACGTAATGTAGCAAGTTTAAAAATAATATATACTAATAATATGATCATCCTCGGCTACTTGTTTCCCACAACAGCCTGAATAAGGGTCAGGAGGCGAAACACCAGGTTTTCCATCACAGTCTTTGATGAGATCCGGATTAAAGTTGGGGTTACGTTCTGGCAGAAGACTTTGGAATTTCGTTTGGTTTTGTGTTGGACAACATACCTGGAAATAGACATGAACGTATTTTGACCTAATTCGTTTAGACCGGTGTCTTTTTTGTAAATAGCGTGTTGATTGCAGCTTTTCAGCTAATTAGGTATGTGCATTATGACCAGACAGGTCAGGTCGTTCTTGTAAAGGAAACCTCGAACCTCTGTTTTTCCTTTTGGTGGTGAATCTATTGAGGTACCTATCTCCATTTCTATTAGCACGTGAATTCTTTAAAAAATGGGCTTTCTTACTCTAGGTGTATTCCCTTCAAATCCGCAAGTAAAGCTTCGCAACTTATCAATATCTTTTTGAGATTTATCAGGCTTTTTCACGATACTTAAAAGTTCGTTGCAGTCGAACAGAGAGACACAACTGCCGACATCACTTGACGGCGTTGTGCATGATGACTCTGAAATTAAGGACCAAGTTTGATTTGCATTGAGACTAGAAGACTTTGCA
Source organism: Hyposmocoma kahamanoa (assembly GCF_003589595.1). Taxonomy (NCBI): domain Eukaryota; kingdom Metazoa; phylum Arthropoda; class Insecta; order Lepidoptera; family Cosmopterigidae; genus Hyposmocoma; species Hyposmocoma kahamanoa. Next base: position 13,182,371 of record NW_020653731.1, on the reverse strand, counting down.
AAATGATGCACGGCAATTGTGTTGTCATGCAACAGATGCTAGTAATAGTGAGAATGAAGCCTATAATAATTAAATACGAAAATTAGACTAGTTCTGCACCAAAAACAATACACACGAAAATAATAAATAACCCGTTAAAATGTACTTGGTGTGAATATACATATATGATATGTATAAGGAAACACTTTTGTCTATTTATGTACATATATATTTCCATAACAATTAAGATCATACATATTTTATATACATCGTACAGCAGGTAGGTTGGGTTAAGATTTTCTATTTTTCTTTTTTAATTTGTTCTGTATTTTTATTGAGCGAGTATTTGAGTTTTCGCACACATATTTTAAAGCGTATTATTATTTGAATTCTGTGTTTACTGTCTCAAAATACAATTTGAATAAACTTTTTCGTAACAATAGAACACTTTCTGAACGGCAAATAAAAATAAACGGTAAACTGGATTTACTTACGTCCTTCCACAATGAAAATATACGATGTCACCAAAGACGATATTAACATAAACGGATTCATTTTAAATTTTAATAAGCACATGTATATGGAATATCAAATTCCATTTGTTAAATTTTGTTTTATTAAACGTCCTCTAGGAATGGCTGCCTACTGAACTCTGATGCCTTCTGCCTAGAATACACAAGTAAATAAACTTGTATTTTGATGCACATGATCGTGTCGACTGCTTTTTGACTGACTTGCCAAGCGTGTTTGGGGGGAAAATATATATAAGGAAAATTAAGTGATTTTTTGGAAGTTGAAACAGGTCTTTATAATGTGTATCTGTTCGTACGGGTCTCTTTAATTGTATTTTGTACTTAGTTTTGTAATGTTAAATGGAAGATTTGATTTCAGTTTCGACCAAATTTTCGTATGTCACAGTATACTGTAAAAATATTTATTTTTTGTGAAATTACTCCATTAGTTTGTTATGATTATTAATACAAAGATCGAGCGCTTAGAAAAAATTTCTTAGATCCGACTGGACTCGAACTAGCGACTGTTGCCTCAATGTCACTATCGCTCTGCCGACGAGTAAGCGCAAACGCGTTACTTCACCAGGAGGTCTACCACCTTTCCAAAAACAATCTTATTTCACTGTAAGGTCGTTATAATATTACTCATATTCGTATCATGACAAACTTTTCAACCAAGTAATGTATTATTGTTAAAGTGATTGAAAAAACCATTGACTTACAAATAAAAAACGGATGATTTCCCAAGATTGTCTATTCTTTACTAAAAGTAGGAAAGCAAATAATATATGAACTGTATAATGCCATCTCTTTCTTTTTAACCGACTTCAAAAAGGAGGAGGAGCGCGATAACTCCGGCGAAAATTAATTGTGAACCGATTTTGATGATTCTTTATTTGTTGGAAAGAGGGTACCTCGCTCGGTGGTGGTCCCATTCAAATTTGAAGAATATATTCCACTTTTAAGGGTGGCAAACTAGGGGATGAATCCGGTTTCGCACACTTTCCTGTAACCGATTTCATTAAAACTTGGCAAACAGATGTATGTAATTTTGAGGTCGGTTTTTTTAGTATTGCGATGTTTTCTCTGTAGGGCGAAATCAGATCCTTATGCATAATACAATAAAAAAAATAAAATGCACACTTATTTGTTCTTCAAATTTATTTATAATTGAAAATGTACTTAAAAGTCTAGTTTAAATTCGATACTAAGAATTTCAATATAAAATTCTAAGGTTTAACAGTCTGACGGATCCAAGAAATATACTCGTACACCTTCGTATAAAGACCGGGCACATCATCACATTGGATGGAAGGAAACTGTCCAAAGCTGGCAATCCCCACCAATTCATAGAATTTCTTTCCTTTACGGTTCTCCCACATGAGAGGACCTCCTGAGTCCCCTGTGCAGGAAGCTTTACCCAAGTCAATACCAGCGCACATTTGACTCTGCTCAAGGGAGACAATGCGACGGCCGTATGTGTGTATATCTAGGCAGTCCTGGAAAAAAAAACAAGTTTATGAAACGGATATATTAAATGTGCGAAACGCTTCCAATATTTATGTATTTCTGGGAAGAATATCGGAGTGCTCATTATTATTATTTTTGGATTTAAAAAAACACTGAGTAACTACTCGATTTGAAAAACCTCTGTGGACAGGAAACCAAGTAATTGAATCCGATACCTCTGTCTTTGTTTTATGATATCTAGTGACGAGACGGGGTGGTGGTAACCGACATGAACTTATCGTTCAAAATCGTAACGCAGTAATGTGAACATTACTGCTTGGGGGCAGAAATTGGTACGGTGACCGTACTGTGGAATATTTACTTACTAGTATAATAAGACAAGTAGTACAACTCCATACAACAACAATAACGATGCATATCCAGTAATGACCACGAGCACCCTTACCGAAACAATTACTGTGAAATAAGTAATACTCCACCAAATTAAAAGACGCATTATGCGAATGAAGCTTCATACTTGACACTGTCCTTTGCTCTTTGGTCCAGAGTCGCTTGTATGTCCGCGCCCACCACGCCCCGTATACTGACACACACTTTCGCATAATCTCGCGGTGCATTCGAGTTGCACAGCGCGAGTCGTCCACGCCCCATTCGTAACTAAATTGAAGTCGCTCGGTGTAACCTCAAAGGTTCGTGGAATTCGCCCAGTTTTATTGAAATCGGTTACCGGAAAATGCGCGAAACCGAATTCATCCCCTAGTTTGTCACCCTTAGAGGTAGAATATTTTCTTCAAATTTAAATGGGGTTGATACTGAGGTACCCTTTTTCCAACAAAAAACAATCATCAAATGAAGTCGATTAAAAATATGAATATGTGTTTGACAAAGGACAATATGGTACGAGAATACTGCGATGAATATTTTTTCTTTTTAAATTATGATTACAACTAATAAAGTGACAACGCTACGTCCGTAGCGTATAGACATTGTCGGACCGAATAGACAGGAGTTGCTTTACTTGTCTTATATTGGTGTGATATTAATAATAACTTCTGCTACTGCTACTAAATATTAATAAGTATGCTGCAAGTGAATACTCACACCTTCCGGCACAAATGGTAGTTCCGTATCCAACTTTACTTTACTAACGTGAGCTTCATTGACATTGTTCCACCCTGCTGCAATCAGTTTCCAGTTTGGAGGCGGTGATAAAGTCATATCGGATGTTGGTAGGCAGATTGGACGAATGAATTCTGTTTGAAAGATTTTCAATGTTAGATATCTGATAAATTGAAATTCGAAGTATTGAAAATATAATTTTACATATTATTCGTAGATGTAACTGTCGCCTTAAAACTGTCTTTTAATTGGAAGCTCCTGCTTGCCAATCTGAAACGTAAATTAATAACTTACCAGAATAAGACGCCGATGTATTAATCCTCAGTAAAGCAATATCATGTAAACCGTTAGGGTTGTAGTCGGGATGTGGGATGATGTTTTCAATAGGTATGACGACTGCGCCATCAGTACAATTACGACCGCCTTTGTAATTAACGCAGTCCGCTTCATGGACCTCGTTTGATGTGTCATACTCGCCTAGACGCACGTTGCGACTGGGGAATGACATATAAAATTATTATAATGGCAAAAACATGGGGTGTGTACATGCAATAGTCAGATATTTGCTAAATTATTAAAACAGCAGTAATTTGCAGAGGATCGGGAGAGCAAGGACATTTTATTGCATGGCAAGGATTTGGATTCTACGAACGAGCGTTTTGAAAATCTAAATAGGGTTAGAAAATCGACTGTTTTGATGATGTGCGAGATTTTTTTATAGGTACTGCAGTAAAGCCGACTATTATTCGGTATATCCGAAAAGATATTGTAATCATTTTCCCCATTGTAGAGGTAAACAACGCAATAATACGTAATTTCCCTAACTGTTTAAAATGAAGTTGTAAACGGTACGTTGACATGGTGCCGAAGCCGAAGTGCGCACGGAGACGCCATTATCGTTTTGCATTGGCCATCGATATCGGATCTTCGGTAGTCGAATGGGTTAAGGGCAATAAGTCACAATCAACTGGGCGAAGATTACTATATAAAATGATCACTTACGGAGTACCTCGAGTTAGCACTTCTCCAGTGACGCAATGCGCAGCGGTTAGCACATATCGGTCGCTGATGAGAGCCCCTCCGCAAAGAAGCCTGATGTTTTGGTCTTTGAAGTACTCGATATGAACCAACCAGGGATGTTTGTACACGTTTGTTATGTTGCCGCCTGAAATACATAGAACTTTTCTGTACTAAGAATTGTGATAACTTTATCAGCCCTCTCTCACAATGACACGAAACGGCATGTTTCTACGACGTGTGTGCATGTTAAATTGAAACAAAATGATTATTTATTTATCTATTGCAATCGAGTCTATCAATAGAGATCGCCTTCGTAACTGATCGTAGTTCGCCTACCACAGAAAAATTCAGGGAATGAACAACCACTTGGTGTGATACGAAACTTGTTTCGATGACAGTATTGTATGTAATTTGTATTTTGACTGAATCTATCGTTAGACGTCAATCTTTGTCATGTATATTTAGATATCTTCAACCTGAGCAGTTAGTTAGTCTGGGTTTCACATGAAGAAGTCACGGTCTTGTTTCTTGTTTCTTCTTTTTGTTTTCAGTTTTTTAACAGTGTTTACTTTTATAATGTAGGCACATCGAGTATATATATGTGTGGACACAACACATTAAATTATAGCACAGCAAGTTCAAAAATACTACATACTAATAGTATTATCATCCTCGGCTGCCTGTATCCCACAACAGCCTGAATAAGGGTGAGGAGGCAAAACACCAGGTATTCCATTACAGTCTTTGATGAGATCTGCATTGAAGTTGGGGTTATGTTCTGGCGGTAGACTATGAAATTTCGTTTGGTTTTGTGTTGGACAGCATACCTGGAAATAGACTTGAGCGTTTTTATGTGCAACGGAATGCGTTAGGTTTCTTTTTTTTTGTAAATAGTGTGTTGATTGCAGCTTTACTAAATCCGTTTGTTAAGCTTGGCAATGACAAATCATCGGTTCGAGAAGATACATTATAATATTTATGTATGTAAGACCGTATTTACTTTATTTGACATTGGTTTGTATGTTTGTCTTATTTGTATTGCTAGCCAGCCGACGGACTGACGAATGCAGACTTTCTGGCAGTGGTTCCGTTACTTTGCTTAAGTTATTACGACTCTTGTTGTGAACAACTTGACCAGTCTGGTCTTATAAAGGAAACCTCGAAATTTTGTTTTTCTTTTTTGTTGTGAAAGGATTGAGATACCAATCTCGTTTCCTATTAGTGCCTGATTCTTTAAAAAAAATAGAATATCTTACTCTAGGTGTGCTCCCTTCAAACCCGCAACCAAAGGTTCGCAACTCATCAATATCTTTTTGAGATTTATTTGGGTTTTCCGCGATACCTAAAAGTTCGCTGCAGTCCAACAGAGATACGCAACTAAAGACTTCACCTGACGGCGTTGTGCATGATGACTCTGGAATAAATGATCAAGTTAGATTTGCAATGAAGTTTAAAGACTTTGCTCGCACGGGAATTTATGTCCGAAATTTAATTTGTAATTTACCATGAGCTTTTCGATGAAGGAAAACATCGTTATTCTGTACAGGAACACAGTGACGCTTTTAACGAGACTGTTAATTAGCAACGATACGACATTTTTTTAAAACTCGTTTATAGTTCTACTAGTTGTACTATGTACAGAACTATAATGAAATTTTTCAGATCAGTACCGAGTACCATAGACAATTTTGGTTCAACACTAAAAAGAGCGTCTTTGTGATATGATTTATGAAATTATAATTGACAGATTGAAGTACAGGATTAAAGAACAGTTATTTCAGTATAGGACGAGAATTTTTAAATCTAAAAAAATAGCTTATATATATAGCAATTTCGCACACACATTTTAAACTTTGTTTATTTTTATTAGTTTCTGTAATTTTAATAAACTTAGTATATGTATATGTGTTTTCCTGATACTGTATAATTTTCGTAACAAAAGTATTATTTCTGAACGGGAAAAAAATCGATAAACAATTTACTTACGTCCTTCCACAATGAAAATATACGATGTCACCAAAGCCGATATTAACATTAACAGATTCATGTTAAATTTTAATAAGCACATGTGTTTGGAATTTCAAATTCAAATTTTTTAAATATGTTTTTTTAAACGTCCTTTAGGAATGGCGGCTAATAGTCAAGTAAATAATTTTATAATTTAATACAAATGGTCATATCGACGAGGAAAAGGATCAATATCTTCAAATATAAGGAAAATTAAATGGTTCTTAGTAAGTTGTAACCAGTTCTTGTAGTGTATAAACTATTTTCCTTAGGTTTGCATCTTAGTATTGTTTACTTATTTTTGTAATGTTGAACGATAAGTGAAAGTCGAAGTCAAATAATCATTTATTCTATAGGTAAAATTTTTACACTTGAAAACGTCATTTTTAAGCTACAAAAAGTAGCTTAAAAACTACTACTACTGCTACGGCTACTGCTCGTTCACTACGCTGACCTCCCTGAGAATAACGAGCAAGAAACTCTCGGGATCGCTCTTTTCAAATAAACTTAAATGCTATGGACTATACACTTTGAATCATAATTGTGTGGAATCTAGACTCTTGTTGTCTTTCCATACTTCTTTATCTAAAACATACTCTTCAATTTTGTAGTATGACTTTTCAATTAAAATACTTTTAATGCAAGTTTTAAACTTAGGAAATGATAATCTTAATATATTCCCTGGAATCTTATTATAAAAACGTATACAGTTCCCCAAAAAAGAATCGTTTACCTTAGTTAAACGAAATCGTGGTACCATGTGTTTGGACTTAGTTCTAAGGTTAATATTCAATCTGCCGCATTACCCCACATGAGAATCCCGTAGGACATTATACTATGGAAGTAACTAAAGTAAACTAGTCTAGCAGTAGCAACATCGGCAAGCTCACGTATTCTACGGACTGCGTATGCAGCAGAGCTTAATCTGATAGATTTGATCGAATAATGAAAATGACGAGTAAATTGTAAAAATATTTAGAAATAGTTTTTGGTTACTTCTCACTGTTTAACTAAGACCCGGCCCGCCCACTAACGGGGCGGCTCTGTAGGGGATCCTTCAGTATTCCTACGTGCACCCTGGCGGCAATTATGCCGAAGCATCCTTAGGCCTACCGAATCATCCTTAGGTATGCCGAAGCATCGCGACGTCGTGCTCGCGCCTGCCGTGCGTACCTCACCGCGCCCCACACACTCGCATAGTCGCACTCTGCGTTCCGAAGTCTGCCGAAGCATCCCGAAGGCCGCCGAAGCGCCCCGAAGGCCGCCGAAGCATCGCCAAAACGCTACTGAGGCATTTCGGAGGCGGCTTATTCGGTATCCCTAAGTATGCCGCAGCCTTGTTTTTGTAGCTACGATCATTATCGTTGAAATGTCTAGTGAATAGACTTCTCTTGTGAATAGATATTTATTGACATTTGTCATTTATTATATTTAATATTCAGTGCTTAATACTTTACTGCATTCCCAATAGTTTACAATGTAGCAAGTGGACACGCTTAAATTAGAGCTTTGATGGACCCTGTTGGGCTCAGCAAAAAACACAGAGAGGGCAACACTTAACAAACAAAATCTTCAAAAAACCTTACCAGTAACAAAACACAATTTATACAAAAAGACAACTCTTAAATCTCAAATAAAAACTATTGCAATACTGTATTATTATTTTGAAAGATTAATGAATATCTATATATGTTATTAACAAAGAAAATAAAATTAATAAGAACAACAAAATGGTAGCATTTATGCCTAGTATTTATATACGTATGTTAACTAAATACAGTGTGTACATTAATTATTTTAATACGAACATATTTCTTTATCGTTTAAATATTCGCTTACATTGTAGTAACTTTTACTTACTAAATTTTTTTTTCAAATATGATGTAAAACTGTTGTCGCTGTGTATTTCTTTTATGGAGTTTGGTAGCTTATTATAAATTTTTATAGACGTTACAAATGGACTTGATGTATGGAGAGAAAGAGTTGAATTTGGTAACATAAGTCTGTTTTAGTGTCGAAGACAATAGTTTGTAGGTATGTCTTGCCGTTTTTTATAGAGATTAGGATATTTTCTGACAAACTTGCAGGATTCAAAAATGTAAATATGCATGGTAAAGTTTATTTTTGGAAGTAGGGTTTGCAACTTTCGGTTATATCAATGTTAGCTAGAAATCTTATTAATTTTTTTCTGTAAGGTTAAAATTGAAGAAGATTCTGTGCTGTTTCCCCACAGCATTACACCATAGTTGAGCCACGCATAGTTATACGCGTAGTAAGTGGTGAGCGCGGTTTTTAAATCAGTTGTTTTCTTTATTTGACAAAGTGCATCAGCAAATCTGCCGATTTTAGATCTTAATTTTTGAATATGTGGTTTCGAATTGACATGTGTGTCTAAAACTAAGCCTAGCAAAGTAAATTCTTGAACGTAATCTAAATGTATATTGTTGAAATTAAAGTTAATATTTAAGTTATTCGTTTGGTACGGATAAAAAGCTACTTTTGGTTTTTGCAAAGTTAATTTCAAGGTTGTGATCGGTCATCCAGTTGACTGTGGTTTGGAGCATTTCGTGAAGTTGTTCATTTACATCTGTATTATTACGACATGTCGTAAGCAAGGAGACTTCGTCAGCAAATAGGACACAATGTTCATTTAGGTTAAAACCGGGATAGATGCCGCAGTGGGATAGGTGCCTCGTTTTCAAAAAAACTTAACTTCCCCAAATCGCAACAAAGAATAATTAGTAGACGCCTTTGGCTTCTGCATGCGTTTATCTCCGGGACGAACACGACAAACGGTTCAAAATATTCAGACGCAAGTAATTACTGTTGCATAACTTTGTAAGTTATAATAAATTCCGTTTTATTTTTATTATATCTAAACACTGGTTCATTAACTGCGCACCTAGGTACCAATAATCGCTCTTTTGTATATAGCTTAGTTAAATAATAACAAATCTATCCACATCGAATAGGATAGTCGCCTCGATTTTTCGCGGTATATAGGTGCCCTTAGGGGCAAAGGACAAGACAAGAAAGTTAAGAAAAGAAAAATGAAAATACATTATTTTAGTGAAAAAGACGACTAAATAATAATAATTTAAAAGTAAGTAAAAGTACCAAAAAGACAAATTTTTCACAGTTCAAACAGCGAACATTTTGTTTAGAATGTTTTGATAGTTACAAAAATACGAAGTGAAGTAGATAGTAACTTTAAATACGTATATATTTATTATTAAAGATGTAATATGTATATACATTATATTAAAGATTACAAATAAAACATTTTATTATGAATTTTACTATTTTATTCTAAAGGGCATCTATCCTTCTTAGTGTTTTCATTGTGTAGCATCTATCCATATAGGTAGGCATATATCCTCAAAAAAATTGGTTTGTAAAAAGTCAATTTCTCCAAAATCAGTAAATGTTAGATCAATAAAATCATGTCTAAATGTAATGTAAAAGATTAAACTAGTTATATCCATAGGAATTATTCATGGTAAACTTATAATTTTTAAATTAGGAGACTTTCAAAAAGTGGGGCATCTATCCCGGTTTTATGCTATAGTTTTAGGTAAGTCGTTGATGTAGATGAGTATTTTAAAAAAAATCACGAAATATTTAGCTTGATATGCATAACGTACGGACAACGGCACACCAGACTACACATTTTTACATGTGCAAATTATATTATCATGTAGGTATATGATAATATTATTTGCACTTGCATTTTTCAATAAAACTCGAAACTTTGCAATCGGTTATTGAAACTGAAACTATTTTTGTTTTTTAACGACTTCAAAAAGAGGAGGAGGTTCTCTATTTGATTGTGTTTTTTTTTGTATGTATGTTACGCGATAAGGCGTTTGTGATTCGATTTTGATGATTCTTTTTTTGTTGGATGAGGGTACTACAGCGGTGGTTCCATTTAAATTTTAAGAAAATAATCCACCTCTAAGGGTATAAAACAAGGGTATGAATGACTTTTGAGGTCGGTTTTTTTTTAATTTGTTGAATTCCAAATTTAGATCCGAAAAATTAGTTTAATTTCTTTCCTTAGGACTCTTTTTATTTTATTAATCTGAATTCGACTTTTGAAAAATACGAAATACACAATTTGTGAGATTAGTCACGAGAGCTTAAGCGTAAGCTCTGTTCTCTGCACAACCATATTTTTATCAATTTTCATTTTTACACACGAAAATAAAATCATATAAAAATTAAAGGGCGATGACGCTTTCTTCATTAAAAAAAATCAAAATAATATCTTCAATGACTATAATGTTTATAGGAAAGTTATACATATATAGCGGGAGGATAACATGCCAATAACAAAGCCTGTTTGTCTGCATACTGATTTATTGGCAAGAAGATAAATGCTAAGACCGGTCGCAGCCCGCATACATTCAAACACATATACACTTACAAAACCGGCTATGAACGGTTTTTACAAATTTATTTATTGCAATAAATAAATATATAAAGTTATAAAATCATGTCAATGTAATATATTTTAAATATTATAAATAATAAGAATAGTAAAACGAATAACCGCTATAAAAATATATAAAACAAACACTCTGGACTAAAAACTAAAGTAAATCCACAAAAATGTTTGTATAGTCAACAGCACATCAAGCTACACATTGATGTGTCTTGTACCGTTGCACTGGAGGCGATTTTCGAACAAACATATGTAGTCTGATGTGCTGTTGTCCGTACATACTGAAACCAATTGTATATTTTGGTATAAACATATTCAAATGACAAGGTTCGGGGGTGTTCGGGACAGGGACAAGTATTCGAAACTTATATTTATTGCACTATTCACTAGACAACATTTTTTGCTCTCTCACTAAAATACTTCCGTATAATCTTATTCTATTGACTTTGCAATATTACAAAATAAAACCTACAATGCTACTGAAAATATCACTAAGAGCGGTTACACGCGGTGACTTTTCTTAGCTACCTTTAGACACACGCGCTGCTTTAAGCAACGACGTAAACGCGCGACTGCATCGATGGAATCGCTTATAAATCACAAGTATAGCGATCCAATAGTGTGTCGTCGCCATGTGTCAAAACACAATCGATATAATGGACAATAATAACCTTAGAGGATGGAAAAAAATAAAAGAAAGGAGCTGCCCTAACTACGGAATAAACGTGCCTACCTAAACAAAAATTGAACGAACAAATGGCGGATTTCTTTAGTGTCGTACCATAATCTATCGATAAGTCACTATCGCCATGCAGTCATTTAATTGAAGTAGATAAATATTTCTTTTGGGAATATTTTAGGTTATACGAATATCCGGGAATGTCACATGAAATTTTGAATTTATTGTTTTTTAAACATACTCAAATATTACGAAAAGTGAATTTGCACAGAAAAAAATAATATTTGTAATTTGAGAGTATTTAAAAAAGAGAAAACTTTGAAATATAAATCCTTATACATTTCCAACCTCAAGATTCACTTTTTCATAGAGAAATTTTTAAACAGATTCCAAATAGTAGCTTAGTGTTTTATTCCAAATAGTACCTTTTTTGTATTTATGCATTGGTATAGAATTAATATCAGTGACTAATTTAAGTGAACATTTAATACTTCCATTTAATTTTGGAAATAAATGAAAGTAGTAATATTATCAATAATAATATTATTATCATACGTTTATTTGCTTAAATCATGGTATAACAGGAGATGTAACAAGAGACAGTGTTAGTATAAACATGTTTCGCATATATTAAATAGCATGCAAATGTCTGATTATACAATGTCAATTGACTACTATTGGCCGAATGCCTTTGATTTGTGCAGAAAAATCGACACTTCACCGAAGTGAGGCAAGTAGTCACGAGCGACTGCAGGTTGTGACAAGCCACGTCAAACGAGCTCTATACACGTTAGTCTTTAGGCTTTATAAAATAAGAATTTTTAGTAGTTAGAGTTATCAGTGGGAAAAAATCGGAAACGAGTGGATAATTTTGTTTTCAGGAACTGAGAATGCCTAGTAAATGAGTCTCTGTTTAATCTAAATTAAATATAAAATTATTTACCAATAAACTTAATGACGGAATGGCATTATCATGTAATCTAGTTACATTCAAAGTTATGTTAAAATTTGACTCTTCAAAATGAAGCGAATAAATGAAGATGGTCTTTGATTCAATGTTTATATTCGGCACTATTAAACGGCGGTATGATTTCCAACCATTCTTTTTTCTTTTTGATTTGTAGGTAAACTTGAAATAGTAAAAATAATAATAGTAAAATAATAAAAACCTCGTAGTGAATTATTTTAATAACAGAATATCGATAATATGTACGCTTCCAAGAACAACACTATCTCGAAATAATCGTTAACAACAATCATCAAAATATACAAACAAATAGGCAATCTGAAGAAACCAAAGCAAAATTTGGCAAGATTTATGAATAAATTACTTAAATATGTCTAATCACATGAGATATTTGGACTTTTGTGTGACTTATAGACAGAAAATGAACACATACCTGTACAATGTTACATTCGGCCGATCTTCGCTTTTTCAAATGCCTCATCCCGTAATGCTGCAGCGACGAATTTTATTAATACTTAATTATTCTCACTGTCAATATTTTTTCCATTTTATTACAATACATGCGAATAATTCAATAAAACACTTGGAAAAACATTTGTTTTGACATTTGATGTACTTCCCTTTGACAACCGTATCATGTACCTCATGTACTGCGAAATGGACACCGTTGGCATTTAATTGACGTTACGTATTTTCGATTCCCGTGTTTGACACAGACCAATGTAATGATATCTCTTTTGACTTAAGATGGCATGCAAGAGTTAAACAAAGACAATAAGATATTTATGTTGTCAACGTCAAATTTCATCAAATACATATAACGTATGATTTATATATGTCAACATAACATGTCCTTTAGTTTCCATAGTCTAAGATAATAACGCACACACTCATAACCCCGCACTAGGGAAACCCTGTATCGTGGGTGCCATAGACCAGAGAAATAAACATGTAGGAAATATTTGTAAATGTACATACAAATATTTCTCCCGGTCCGGGAATCGACCCCGGGACCCCTGCGTGGCAGTCCAGCATGGTGTGACTGTCCGGCCACGAAGGCAGTTATATGGAAACTCTCAAGTTTGTTTTGATTATGATACTCGTATAAACTTTTTGCTATATACAAAGAGAATATTACCACTATGACTAGGTTGCTATCTCGGTATTAAAGGGATTTATGTCTATCGGAAATTTAGAGATTGAGAAATCAAGACTTATTTGCGTTTCACCTTATGCTATGTCTGTTTGGCAAAGGTTTTTGCCATTTTTGTTGTTTGGGAATTCATTATCCTGGAGGATTGCTCGCAGGACACATTACACGATTGCAATGCGTTCTGCGAGACTCCATACGCTGGTCATATGCAGGATAGTGTGTGAGCAGCGGCGGGCACACAGCGTATTTTATACACGCCGTAAACGCGAGTCATCTGCGCATATACGTGCCGCAAACGCGCTGTAGTGAATCGATTCAAACACGCGCATACATCGCGTTGCAAGCAAGATGCTTACCTATATATTCCACTGGAGCTTACACTTAAAATTTCATGTAGTTGCTTCATGAAAAAACTAACTGAAATTAACAGACAAACCTAAAATTAAAACGTCATATTTTATCAAAACATGACGCGGTTTATGGCGCGTATAAAACACGCCGTGTGCTTAGGCTCTTATATTTCGATAAAGATATACAATTCATAAGTCACTCTAATTTATTTATAATTGAACTTGCACAGGAAAATTTCCAAGTAATCTTAGGTTCAAATTCAATAGTAAAAGTTTCAGTCGAACATCCTAAGGATTAACATTCTGACGGATCCAAGAAATGTACTCGTACACCTTCGTGTAAACACCAGGTTCGTTCTCCTCTCCGCATGGATTTGGTCCAAAACTGACAATCCCCACCAATTCATAGAATTTCTTTCCTCTACTGTTCTCCCACATGAGAGGACCTCCTGAGTCCCCTTGGCAGGAGTCCTTACCTAATTCACCACCAGCGCACATTTGACCCTCTCCAAGGACGAGTACGCGACGGTGGCTATATGCATTTTCGCAATCCTGTAAATTATAATAACAAGTTTATGAAATGAAGACATGAAATATATTAAACTCTTCCTATAGTTGGGAAGAATATCGGAGTGCCCTTGTTGATCTTATTATATTATTATCTACTGTAAAAACGTTTTTTGAACATACGTGGTTTTCATTCATCTCATGGCAATAATTCATAAGACTGAGTAACAACTCGATTAACGAAACCTCTCGAGGACAGAAAAACAGTAATCTAACTCGGTTTTTGGCAACCCCAACAATAATTATTAAGTTGGCATTAGTACGTACGCCGTACCAAAACTACTACAAAAATATTGTTAAATTACCGCGTGAGCCATTACAGTGATGGCAAAATAGAATAGATTGCCGCCATTTTATTGTTAAATCTAGAAAAAGTTTGCTACTAGTTCCAAAGAAGGATTCTTAGCATAATTCACATCTGATGTCGCTTTGATTCTTCGAAAGATCTCATGATATTTAAAAGTCAAAACACAAAACTGCGAATCGGTGCGATGCAAATTCGCAACGCAAACTGCGACGCGAATTGCTGCAATGCGATTTCGTGGGGCAAGGCAACTCACTGTTGGGTAACTATTTCTTCGACAATCATCAAGCGTACTGAACGTATTTTTTAAACTAGGTAGATAGAGACATCGTAAAATGAATGTTGTATTGATAAGAAAGTATAGGGAAGAAACACAAAGAAGATTAACGTCGCATACGCGATGCGGAGCAATTCGCAAAATTCTTGCGATGCCTTGTGCGAGCTCGTAGATTTTAGCTCGTAGTTTTGTGTTTCTAACTTATAGGTACTAGCCTGAAACAAAACCTCCACACAAAGGTTTATATCAAACACCGGTACCTTTGTTTTTATATGATATTTAGTGACGGGACGAATAAACGTCGTGGGTCTGGTGGTAGCCGACACTCCCATAACACTTGCCATTCAGTGCTTTAAATCACAAAGAACCTGAGGAGCACTGGTATTGCTTAAAACACATTGATCCTAATTGATCAAATCCAATGTTATAGGCACATTAATTTCACTAGAGCCCTTTTCAAATTACCTCTTGGCGACAGGATTTAGTAAAGTGGCGGTGCTTCCCTTGACGAAGTCTTTCACAAGGAGTTCTACTGCTACTAAATATTAACATAGTATAAGACTACAGTATTATAAGTGTTATAAAGTAAGTTATAAGAACCATACAAACGAGCTGGGTGGCTCGTATACATGTGTGTACGACCGCCGCGCGCAGTATACGGACGCACGCATTCGTATAATTTTGCGGTGCACTCGAGTTGCACAGCACGGGTCATTCATATATAATTTGAGCGGTCGCTCGGTATTTAAAAAATTACATCCATCATTAAACGTGTTTACGTTATATGGTTCTTTTATAAAATAGAAGCATTTGACCTCCATATCACCTGATGGAAAGTGGCGATGAGGTCTACGGTGTAGCATGCACACTTTGGATCCATTCCAAGTTGCTGGAGGCGGTCGGCTACCGGTATGGATATATCACGAAAAAAAATGAGTCAGGTCTGAGGGACCTTCGTTTTGTGGAGAATAGACACGCTTATGTTTTGGTAGCGTTAAATTTGATAAGATTGGCAATACTCCAATCTGAGACTGCCTTAAGTTTCAATTCAAAACTACTCTCGACAAGACTGGATTTTTTTCACTGACCCCTACATTGGTCAAGTACCTATCTACAACTGTCATGAATGTACTCGAAGCATGGAAGTCCAGGTGGAAATAATGTATCGTTGATAATATGCAGCAGAAAAAAGTTACGGGCAGCACGGAACCCTGAGGAACTCCATTCCGTCCGATCTTCAGAAGAGTAGCTTTCTAAAACTACTCGAATCGAACGCTCGCTCAAGATATACGAGATTCAATTGCAAAGTTCAGTGAGCATCTTAAATGAAGAATGCATTTTTAAAAGACTTACGTGCCAGACCTTGTCAAAGGCTTTAGAAATATCCAAAGACACTGCAAATGTTTTCGCATTTGACGTCATTGACGCTTAACACGCGGGAGTTGCACTACTTGTCTTATTATCTTATGATATTAATAATAACGCTGCATATGATACTCACAGTATTCCATACATACGGCAGTTCCACATCCAATTTCACTGTACTGTTATGAGTATAATTGACATTGCCCCACCCGGCTGCAAATAACTTCCAGTTTGGAGGCGGCGATACAGTCATATCGGTTGTTGGTAGGCAGATTGGGCGGATAAATTCTGGAATGAGGAAGGATAATTTTGATGTTAGATATTTGAAAATTTCAAACTTGATTTTACTCATAGTCAAAATTCAATTTTTTTTTTCAAGTGACGGAACGAAAAGTTGTGCGCCTAGTGGTAAGCGGGATAATTAGGATGGTCCCCACAGTTGCAAATCCTTTAGCAGCCATAACTCTGTTTTGGTGCAGACGCGATTTGTGGGTAATATAAATAAATAAATAAATATTAGACAACATCACATACGTTGCTTTGATCCCAAAGTAAGTAGCTAAAGCACTGTTTGTGCCCCAAATTATCTTTGAGAGATAAGTTTAAGGAAATTAACATTCTTACACTAGCCTCACAGTACATTTATGAAAATAAAATTTATGTTAAAAGGAATAGTAATTTGTTTATGAAAAATAGTGACAGACATAACATTAATACGAGGAATAAAAATAAACTAGCTTTTCTTGATAGTCGTCTTCACAAAGTCAAAAAATCATTTAAGGGGCAATGTATAGGCTTCTATAACAAGATTCCGGTTGATATACAAAATTTGCCTTTCACGAGGTTTAAAACTATAGTGAAACAAAAACTTTATACTAAAGGTTATATACAACTTCTGCGTACTTGGATGACAAAAATCCGTGGTAGTAACCCGTTTAGCTCATGGAGGTAGTCTCAATCTGATGTTTCAAATAAAAAAAATAATATTGTAAATGTTATTTACAAAGAGCAACCCCTAGAGTTTCTTGCTCATTCTTCTCAAGGGAATCTGCCTTACGAATAAGCGGTAGAGTTTAACCATTGTGACGATTTCAAGTGTAATAATGCTTACCTATGAAATAAAGATTATTTTGAATTTGAATTTGTGTTATGGAAATCTAATGAAATATCATTCGCTTTGAAGCTGAAGGAATACTTAGTAAGACGTCGGAGAAAATATAAAATATATTTTTACATGTTATGTGTAAATAGATGTAACTGTAACTTTAAAAATATCTTTTAATTAATAAAACTGATACGTACACTAATGATACTGCGCGTTAAGTATTATAAATTTTATTGTTATTAACTTACCAGTATAAGACACCGTTGTAGTCATCTTCAGCAAAGCAATATCATTTCTTCGTTGTCTTCTATCTTCAGGGTCGTAGTCGGGATGTGGGATGATGCTTGAAATAGGTATAACGACAGCGCCATCAGTACAATCACGAACGCCTTTGTAAAAAACGCAGTCCTTTTGGTAGAATTCGTTTGAAGTGTCATACTCGCCTAGGCGTACTTTGCGGCTGGGGAATTGTAGATATAAACTTTATTACTATTGCACAAGCATGAGTTAGAGACATGCAAAAGTGGAATATTTGCTAAATTACTAAAACACCAGTAACTATCGGAGGATTGGGAGATCTTATTGAGAGGACATTTTATTGCGTTACGGTTTAAAGGCAAAGATTCAACTACGAACGAGGGTTTTGAAAATCGAAATAGTGCTAGAAAACAACTGCTTGTGAGGGACTTTTTATAAGTACGTTTAATAGCAGTAGAGCTCCTTGTGAAAGAGTTCGTCCAGGGAAGTAGTGCCATCTTACCTACACATTTCTGCCGCCAAGCAGTAATGTGAGCATTACTGATTGGCAGTTTTGAAGGGTAAGGGTGCTGGTGAAATTACAGGCACAGTTGTAATGTAACTGGCGCGGCCGCAGTGTCCCTCAGATCTTTGCCATTTAAAGCTCTGAGTGGCACTGTTATGGACAGGCATGTAGCTTACCACCAGGCGCACGAGTTGATAATCCTGTCACTTGATATTGTAAAAAAAGTACTACTCTAAGACCAACCATTAATCACTACATCTGAAAAGGTATTGTTATCATTTTCACCTATTGTAGAGGTAGACAACGCAATGATACGTAACCTCACTGTTTAAAAGAAATTTGGGAATAGAACGTTAACATGGTGCCAAAGTAGCAATATTACGTAAAAGACTTGGCGTGGCGTTTTGTGTTGGCCACCGATATCTGAACTCCGGTAGTCGAATGGGTTTAAGCCAATAATTAGCAATCAACCTGTCTAAGATTCCAGTATAAAATGATCACTTATGGAGTAACTCGAAGTAGCACTTCTCCAACGACGCAATGCATAGTATTAAGCACTTATCGGTCGCCACGATGGCCCAACGCGGGTTGTTGACTTCTCATGTTTTCCGAGAGTTGTGAATTTTCTTCCACGTGCAGTTTTTATTACGACGCTTTCATTCACCGAAAACCTCATGGTACATTTCAACTTAAATTTCGCATATAAAATTCGAAAACTCACTCTGCTTAAGATGGTGGCGGTCAAATGACTACCACGACGTTTTTTTAAACTTCCGAGGTCAGCTTCAAACCAGTGCATTTGGAAAGGTGTTGAGATCACTTTCTTAAAGGCAACACTTAGCAGTGCGGAACTAAAAGATTAATAGGTTCTGGTATAATGATGGTCACTTACGGAGGAGTATTAACTCCTGGTCCAGTGACGCAATGCGCAGCAGTGAGCACATATCGGTCGCTGATGAGACTCCCTCCGCAACGAAGAAATGTCATTTTTTTCTCGATGTACTCGATTAGGACCAACCAGGGATATTTGTACACGTTTGTTACACTGCCACCTGAAAAATGCATATAGAACTTTTCTGTACTCAGCCTGTCATAACTTTGTCAGTCCCCTTTCACAGTGACACAAAACGAAATGTTTCCATGACGTATATGTATATGTCAAATAGAGGTCACCATCGTTGATAAATGTAGGGAAATAACAATTTTCTGCCATTGATGATTGATGGGAGGTGGTTATCGTCGCCTATGGACATTTGCTACATCAGATGAGCTGCCTATGCGTTGCCAGCCTTCGAGAACCCGGTAAACACGTTTTGTGAAGAATCCCATGTTACAGCGCATAGGAAATAGGACGAAGATCATTTCACATCTTGCAGGTTCGAGGAAGGAACGAACGAGATGCCCGCGTGGTCTTACAATGCCAGGCATCTAAGATGTGGGGATGGACTCTACTCCTTTGGCGGGAAGTGCTATAGTAGAAACGAGACGGTGACACTAGGTCGAAAAGTTTCTCAGAGCACTCCCTATTATAAAGACGGTAGAACACACACTGAGAGCCAATGTCTCTACGTAAAGTAAGGGGCTTCGACCGTCTGCGAGTTTGGGATCATCGACAATACGAACAGCCCTATGTTGGATGGAATCACTTGGGTCAAGTTAGTATTTGGTAGCTCCAGCCCAGAGACGCGAGCAATACTCCATATGGGGTTGTACTTGTGTTTATATATATCAAAAGTCGGTGACCTGGTGAGAAGTAGTGCTTTGCTCTATTGAGCACTCCGAGCTTTTTTTAAATCAGTTTGGCTTGAAAAAATTTCTTAGAATCTTCCAAGTGCCTTACTTTATGACTTAGCTGCCACTTGATGAAATGCAATCTCGAATTTGATTTCTGATTTCAATTCAGAAAATGAACTCTGCCAATCGGTTTCGGTTTGGGTATTCAGAGCAGGCCAGTTCTCTGGGGGGACAGTTATTCTAGTATTCATTACTTATTATTATAATGTACTGTCATTATATAAGCAGTCAAGCTCCTCGTGAAAGAGTTCTTTTTTTTACAACATCAAGTGACGGAACGAACAAGTCGTGCACCTGACGTAACCTACACGCTTGTCCATTACAGTTACAGTACCACTCGGAGCTTTTAATTGCGAAGATCTGAGGGGAAAAGGAAAGTACAGTCACCTTATCTATTTCTGCCGCCAAGCAGTAATATGAGCATTACTGCTTTCCAGTTTTGAAGGGTAAGGGTGCTGGTGAAATTCAGGCACGTGGGACTTGTCTGGGATTTGTTTAGTAGTAGCTGTGGTTTTACTAATGATAATTTACTAATGATAATTATCATGGTAACGTTTGATGATACTCCGATAATCCACATTGCTTTTTTATGCTGGATTTCTTATTTAAAATAAAGTTATTGTGGTGATTGGATGAATTCAAAGTTAATGAGGCTGTTTCTTTATCCTTCCTGTTCTTGTTGATATTCCTACTGACAATGTGGGCAAACGTGTTTAGGGGAGTCACCGGAGGAGTAGCGGGAAAACTGTTTTGCTAGATCAAATATATGTATTTTCTGTTAAATAACCGTCTTATAAAAATATACAATACACCTAAGGATATTGTCTAGAGAATATGCTATAGGATTTACTTTATCCGACTAAAATAACAGTCTGCAACGAATTATTTTAGAATAAAAGTAACTTTGTACATAATTTTAAATGAAGATCGCTACCTCACACGTAAGTTGTTGTAAGTCAAAATACATTTTTTTTATTTTTGACATAAACACCTTTTTTATGTATATTATAGGATCCATGTTTGAAATTAAACATAACATACTGTGATCTATTTACTTTGAAATATGGAACCTATAACAGGGTCCGGCAGAAAAACCTCCCCGGTTTGAGCAAGCCACCGCGTGAGTTGTAGTGGGAGTAGAGATGTTGGGGGGTATTGTTTCGTAGCGGAGTACGTGCCATTTTAGTGTGCGTCATGGCTTGGCTCAGTGAGCATCGCGCGTTTGTTGTGGAGGAGTTTATTCAAAATGGCGGTTCTGTGATTTCTACTCAACGCGCGTTTCGGATTCGATTCGAACTTGGCCCGATCCGACCCAAGATCAACCAGTTTGTTTTAGACCATGAGGAAGAAGAAGTTTGGTTCCAGCAGGACGGAGCCACAGCTCACACTGCTCGGCGGCCCATGGAAATGTTAAAAGAGTTGTTTCCTGGACGTCTTGTTTCTTTAAGAGGAGACATTTCCTGGCCCCCAAGGTCACCCGACTTATCACCTTGTGATTTCTTTCTGTGGGGCTACCTAAAGGCTGAAGTGTACAAACATCGTCCCAGAACTCTGCAAGAATTAAAAGATGCCATTAGGCAGGAAGTGGCAGCCATTCCAAGGGAAGTTACACGAAGAACTATGGACAACTTCAGGGAAAGACTTCGTGAATGTCTTAACAATGGCGGACATCATTTATCGGACATAATTTTCAAAACCAAGTAAAGTGTACTAAGTGATGTAAAATGGCATTATATAGGCTACTCACAAATATACGTAATTGTTCTGTTTGTTTTTTATTCTCTTTGCAAATGCCTATTGAAATCAGGGAGGTTTTTTTGCCGGACCCTGTACATAAAAAATGATATACTTAAATTAAAAAGCAAAAAATGGTTTATTACTGACAATAACTTACGAGGTATCGTAATATTTCTCTTTAAGTACTTACTACAGACCATCGATCATCGCCATCGGGCGCTTCTCAACGTTGAAATATCTCGCCTTTATTAGAATATCATAGGAAATAATACTTACCAGTAATCCTGTCTAAAAATGCAGAATGCTTCCCACAACAGCCAGGAGACGGAATACCACGTGTGTTACAAACACTGCTGACACCTGTAGTAGGCTTATTGGTGGTTGTTGAGTCTGCTGGTAGACCGCAGCACACGCTGTAGTGGCTAGGGCCCGTACATCTGGAAATTAGAAATCATTGAGTGTAAGACTTTGGACTGTGTGTTGTCAAGCCATATTATTTTCCATTGCTGACTACACACTGCACCGGTCTTAGGTTGGTTCATCGCCCCGGCCTAATTTTCGGAAGATTTTCGTGAAGATTATTTTACTTGTATGTTGTATCCACTACACTTGTCTATTATGATGTATCCTGTTCTTAATAAAATTTGATATTCTTTTAACTAAATACCAGTGCAGGAGTAATCAGACAATGAACATTCAGATTTCACTTCAGACGTCGAAACCGCTAGATTAGTTTACTTCAGCTACTTTCACAGTCTAATGACATACGGCATTTTGCTTTGGGGTAATGCCGCCGATATCAATAGAATCTTTGTCCTGCAGAAACGTGCAGTTAGGGCAATTTACGATCTGGGCCCCAAAGTATCTTTGAGAGATAAGTTTAAGGAAATTAACATTCTTACACTAGCCTCACAGTACATTTATGAAAATGTAATTTATGTTAAAAGGAAGGTAGTGACAGACATAACATTAATACGAGGAATAAAAATAAACTAGCTTTTCTTGATAGTCGTCTTCACAAAGTCAAAAAATCATTTAAGGGACAATGTATACGCTTCTATAACAAGATTCCGGTTGATATACAAAATTTGCCTTTCACGAGGTTTAAAACTATAGTGAAACAAAAACTTTATACTAAAGGTTATTATACAACTTCTGCGTACTTGGACACTTGCGCGCTTGAAAAAATAAAAAAACATTGTAAATGTTATTTACAAAGAGCAACCCCTAGAGTTTCTTGCTCATTCTTCTCAGGGGAATCTGCCTTACGAATGAGCGGTAGAGTATAACCATTGTGACGATTTCAAGTGTAATAATGCTTACCTATGAAATAAAGATTATTTTGAATTTGAATTTGAACATCACCATTAGACAAAATGCAGATAAAACAAGGAGCGTACATCTCCCTGTTGTGTACCATTTTTGACACCCATTTCATATCGATTATAGCAAATACTTAATTGTCGAATATGCCAAGGCCCGAAGTCGAATTTCGGTAGAATGTCAATTGCAGCATTTTGTCAGTTTGGTATTCTGCCAAAAGTTACGAGTAGTATCTTGTCAGTGGCCAGCTATCGAGCTACTATTCAACTACCATTGCAATTTTTTTGGTATTCCGGTCTTCAAAGGCGACGGATGGCACATCGATAGCGTAGTGTAGTAATATTAAATGGCTATGTGACGATGCGACCTCTTTCGTCGTCATCCCACCCTTTTATCACCTTTCCTCCGGTTCCTGGCCACTTATTTTTTGAATTTTGAATCGTTCTTTAATTCTTTTGTCTCATCATTCTCATTTTGTTTCGTTCCGTCGTCTCTCTCTACCTAATGTCTGAAGTCTATGGCGTACTCTATTAATTATTTCACATAAAAAGATACGTTTAATTTGAAGACTAAATTGCTAATTATACGAGATAAATACATAGTCATTTCCATGGCAGTTTTAGGCAGGCAACGTCGATAGTCAGTGATTAAATGAATGAATGCCATTGCTATTGCGACTAAACTACCATTGCAAGAAGTAGATATTATAAGAATCACAAATATTATCATAATTGCAATATAGTCTACGTGGAGTCTCAACAGAATTGGAATAACCGTTGGTTTCAAGAAAATTAGCAGATTTGGGCCCCTTAAGCTGCCTATTTCCATTCAAATTTGTCCTCTGCAGTGGGGGATTAGCTCTAAGGCCCAGTCCGGGCGGCCATTTTAGGGTCAGCCAGTCGTGACAAAAATTCACTGATGATAACTAGAAATAACTCAAAGTACTTAAATATTCTAAAGGCTCCCGCACATCGTGGCGGGCCGCACTGCACCACATCGTATAACAATAATATTCCAAATCACTTTCGTACATTTCATGTATAAAATACAGATATGTTACATATCTATAATGTATTATAATGTATTTCGTCTGTCTGTCTGTCTGTCTGATCGCGATAAATTCAAAAAGTACTGAACGGATGCTGGTACTGACTACATGGCCTGGTGCCTACGGCGGCCAAGACTGTAAATCCGCCCTCTCATATGCACTTGCATATGAGAGGGCCAGTGGCGGACAAATTTGAATGGGCGTTAAGAGTAAGCTCACCTTGACTTCTGGACGAAAGTAATAGTCTCCATCGAGACAGGTGGCTTGACCATATCCGAGATATGTTTGCACATATAGAGGCCTACACATTCGCCCCGCTGACCGTCTGGCGTCAAGCATGTGTTACTCGTCCGTTTTTCTCCTGGACAGCATACCTGAAAATAGAAACGAAGAATCTGAAGTACCTTGTTTGACAGTAAATATCACGACAGTAAAGAAATCACTGTCCTTGCAACTCTATAATATGTGGCTCTAAAATATATTTAGTAGCAGTAGAGCTCCTTGTGAAAGAGTTCGTCTAGGGAAGTACTGCCACCTTACCTATTTCTGCCGCCTACCATTAACGTATTAACGTAAGCGTAACTGTTTTTCGGTTTTGAATCGTAAAGGTGCTTGCTGGTGAAATCACAGGGGCATGAGACTTGTCAACTTATCAGTCTTTGTCTTGTCTTGTCTGGGGGTTAGACGCACGACTTGTTTGTCTCGTCACTTGTTACCATAAAAAAAAATGTTCGATTGAAGCTTTACTGCGATCACCAATTAGCAAGCCTGGAGATGACAAATTCTCAGTTCGGGAAGATGCATTATAGGCTAATGTAATGTGATTCCTGCTTTTTTGTTTAGCTGATAATGACATTTATTTGCTCTAATGACGAAAACCTCGACGTGGACCATCGGTTTTTATTTTTATTATAATTATTCAAGACATTGCGATATCTATCGTCTCTGGTATCAGTACCACGAAGTGGATTCCTCTGAAGAATGGGGGTTCAGCCAAAGTTCCCACACATACCACTTACCTTTGGTGTGGTCCCGTCATATCCGCAACTAGAGTGTTTTAAGGTCAATATATCTTCTTCAGACTTACTACCTTTATTCACGATACTTAAAAGTTCGCTGCAGTCGTACAGAGAGATGCAAGTGCCAGGAGCGCCCAACGGCGTCAGGCATGCTGACCCTGGAGTGATTACTGAATTTTAGATTTAGGTTGAAGGTTAAGGACTTAGTCGTAAGGTGGTGTAAACCGCTTTTTTTTAAAATTAAGGCGGTGGAGCGTTTCCTACCGTTTGCAGACGAATTTAAGTTTGAAATAAAAATTTACTTTATTTGCATCCAAATAAAATTGCTTTGTAGTAACTGTCTGTATATATTTAAAACCTTATTTCTAGAAAAGAAGTAACCGATATAAGAGCTTGTTGACGGGATTTGGGAATGTAGATGCACAAGTGAAAAATGACGGGATTTAATCCAAGCTTATCCATCAAACGCTGTAAATAAGCGTCATGGGTACATATGAGGTGTCCAATTATGGTCAGTGTTAGCATAATATATTTAATCTCAAACTCATGGCATTCAATTAAAATAGAGCTTTCCTTAACGAACAAATTATGCACGAGCATTTCTATTGTCCAAAAAACGGATTTTGTTATTATTAACTTATTATTATTAAATTGTTATTAAAAACTAAAATAAAAGTAAAAAAAGAAAAAGTTTTTAGACCGAAGAGCGATCAACGAGCAAACAAAGAAAATAACATTAAAGTTGCGGTCAAGGGAGAAGGAAAAGAAAACGATCACCTTCCATCACCAGCAGCGATGATTCAGAAAATAATGATGTCATTGTACAATTGGATGACAATGATGAGACAGATGATGAAATGGACAATATTTGTGCAAAATGCAATCGTTGTTACTACGATAAGAAGAGTCCAAAAGTGGACTGGATTCAATGTGTTCGTTGTCAAAGGTGGCTGCATGAGACATGCACTTATAATCCAGACATTTGTGATAGCTGTTTCCACTAATATTACAGTCGTTTTGATCTTAAATTTAAGTGGATTTTATATAATACACAGTTTTGTTTGATCTTTTAACAATATGACTTGACGTTTGATTGTTTAATGATGCCAAAAATTAATATTTTTATTAAAAGTTTGGTCTTTTTTTTCTCCTGGTACGATTTTAATTCCTGTGGTACGATTTAAACTCACTAGTCGGGTAAACCGTACCGATGGCAAACTTCCGCAAAAACATGTTTTGCGATGTTATAGTAAAAGTAAGACACTGATTTCCCTGTCCGTGGTGGCCAAGAAATTGAATTTTAGGAAATGAAACTATTTTTCCGGATTTAAATCGCGTATATTTGTTTTTTCAAACAAACCGACGTTTCGGGCCCTTTACAGATCCCATGGTCACGGTTGACTGAGGTGGTACAGTCTTCAACCAGTTATGTCTAATATTAATGCAAACCACCCTATTTTTTCACTATAGTTACAATAGTTATTAATTAAATACCTTATTTTTAATTTTACAAAGAAAGCATTCCAATTTACGCTACATTAAGTTTTACAAATTATTTTATTCAATGAATTTTTATTAAGTTTAATTTATTATTAATTATTAATAGAAATTAAAATAAACTAAAACATATTAATTAGTACTGCAGTCTTATGTCTGTTTGGGATTTTTCATTAGAGGAAATACTGGATCCCAAACTGGTGGTACGGAGAAACCATCTTCCCTGTTGAAATTAGGATGTTTTTTAATTTCAATGGCCTCTCGCAGCATCCTGGGTAGATAACGGACTTCTTTTGCAAGGACCTGGGGTTTGTCAAACTTCATTGAATATGTAGGTTTATCTATGACATGCTCGCAGACTGCAGACTTGTTTACGCGACTGTGATTGACATCAGCTATATGTTCTTTGACGCGGGTACAAATACTTCGCTGAAACGTCGGTTTGTTTGAAAAAACAAATATACGCGATTTAAATCCGGAAAAATAGTTTCATTTCCTATGTGTAACAATCGCGAAAACCTAAGAACTCGATATATTGAACTTTATTGTGCGTATTCGTTCATCTCTGCAAGTCTCTTCACAAACTGAATATCCGAGTCTAAGGCAAAAGTGGTACAATATAGCCGATTCTCCCCTACCTATGTACTGACCCTGTAAATAAGTTTCGATCACAAAGCCTAACCTGTGTCATTCGTGTTTATATTCACAGTTAAAGACGAATGTCTGAATGACTTTGTATTTGTCTGTGTTCATCTAAGGCAGATTTTTCTTAAAATGCTCTTTTTGCTTTTATCTGTATTACTTCCTCGACACACTGTACACGTGGATACCTGTTTTAATGCCACATTATAGAATAGAAAAAAAAATATTAAATAGAATTGAAAACTTACGGCCTTCCGCAAAACAAACATACGAGATCACCAAAACCAATATTAACATAAACGAATACATTTTACATTTCGGATATACGCACAAGGTATAATTTTGCAATATCAAATACAACTTTTGTTTTTTTTTAAACGTCCGCTAGTGATGGCGGTCCACCGAACTCTGGTGCCTTCTACCAATACGAGTCCGCAGAATACAATATACGTTAGCAGTAAATTATTTAAGTTTTTGTATGAAAATCAACCTGCCGGTGGATCTCGTCTTTATTTTAATGAGGATAACGATTTAAAATATTCGATTACGTGTGTAAGGAAAAATAAATTATTAATATGTGAGGTGGAACAGGTTTGTGTGATGTGTGTATTATAGCTTCTACATTGGTAAAGTCATTCCGTTATCTATATTGGTTATTAATTATTTTCATGTCGAACGGAAGATTTGGTTTCAATTTCGATTTAAACCACGAGTTATATACATTGCAAATGAAACTATTTTTTTCGTATCCTAAAATCGCTTTTTCTTTTTGTTTTGGTTGATAGTCTTTGACCATGGCACTTTTAAAAAGCCTTAACGTTGGTGTGTTTCATAAAACAAATATACGTTATTTTTTTTAGTTTGAAATAATAGTTTTACTTCCAACATTTATAGTAATTGCGGAAACTTAACAACATTTAACTTAGTTTTTTTATATTTTGTTCAAGAAATAAAAAAAAAATTAATTTAAAAGGATATACATAGATATACATAATATTAATTAATATTTATTTAATGTAGTACGATGCAACAAACACAAAAGCCAGTTTTTATGTACTCGTATTCTAATTTCAAATTTAAAACATTTAAAAGGAGAACAGAAGGTCTGATCGAGGCGTTTTTCCAGTCTAGTATATCAGTCTAGTATAGTATATCATTTGCGCCCGCATTCTTGACCAGTGGGGAAAATGTAACTGTGTATTCCATTTTGATCGAGTGCCTACTAATGGGCGCCAGGGTGTTGATTGCACCCGTGTGATGCATTAGCTGGCGCTGGTCTTAATCTAGAAGATCGGCAAAAAGATACTTGCACAACATGCGCTTGCAAGTTAGTGTTTGTTATTACGCGCGGGGCATGTGCCAACTTTGAGGTCAGAGTGGCGGGCGCAGTGCAGAGGCCCTGCCACTACTGTTACCTATAACGTGTTCCTAACCGCAAGGCTCACGACTTGTACAAACAGTTACTTGATAATCTTTTTAAAGTAACATAATCGGTTAAAACAAAAAAATACCGTTTGTCGGACCTCCTCCGTTAGCCGCCCAGTCACACTTGAAGCCGGCGTCAAAAAAAAATTACGGTACCAACACATACTTCATATTATAATACATAAATAGTACTTATACTATAAAGGTTTACGTACCTAAATGTAAACAAATCGTAATGCTGTATTTTATGAGGCATTACTGGTTACATATTAATATTGTAAAATTATAATGAACTTTTTGAAAATTATTCCAAATATATTTTCAGGTAATAGACAACATTTCGAACTACCTATTTTAATAGTACTAAATAATATAATATAATATAATATAATATTTAATTAAGATGTTTAATAACACGCATCACAACTTTCCTACGATAAACAACCTAAAATCCAGCCTTTGAAAAGATGACAGCTAATAACATGCGACTAAATTATAGAGTACAGCAGTGATACGATTTATGAAACTCACTACTTAATGTTGTAATTGGCCGGTTAACCAAGTAACAGCTGATGTTTGTTTACTTTTCATTAATTACCCAAAGCTTTTTAGACTGTAGTATGTTTATCATTTATTGTATTGAGAAAAAAATGTTAATATTTAACCTCTTGAGAACCAACAAACTACAATAGGAGAAGCGCAAAACGCGCAATGTTCACCATTACACGTTTTTAGTTTCTTGTGTAAACATAATCATTATTACTTATTTTTATACATAGGAGTCATTTTAGTTAACATTCTGCTAATTTTTTTTTGTTAATACTAGATGGCATTAGTAATGTTTTACTCGTACGTAATTTTTGAATCGCGCTAGTAAGATTTTCCCGGACTCATATACCTATATAGCTCAAAGGTTTGTTACTTGGTTACATTTAAGTTTTGGTGCAATTTTTCTAACAAAAATGAACCAACACACAAAAAAGAGAAATACGGTCGAATTGAGAACCTCCTCCTTTTTTGAAGTCGATAAAAGAGACAGTTTATTTATTTATTTATTTATTTATTTAACTTCTTGTCGGAGAACTGACAGACAAACAATCACTTAGAAAATTAAATAAATAATCGAATTCTGATGATGAGTTCCCACATATAAAAATTAACAAAAACAGCTGATGCTACAACTATCATATCTGATGCTACATACATTCAAAGATTTTTAAAGTTAAACGCCTTTTCGCTGCAGCTATACCAGTACAAAACAGATCAAGATCACAGTCCACACACCATTTATTAAACGCAGAGGAGGCTCGCAATACAAAGGAATTTTGTCTGTAATTGGTTCTAACCAAAGGTATATTCAGCAATGGTCGTTCACGGAGGCTTTTTGTATTAGTACGGAGCTGTATTTTATTAACTAAATCCGGACAGTCTATAGAGCCACGAGCAACGCTCATTAGGTAAGAAATATCACTTATTGTACGTCGGTGTTCTAATGGAAGGAAATGATATCGTTTGCATCGGTTGATATAACATCAGCAAGAAGACGCTATGTCAACCTTTTCTTGAAGGAAGACAAACCCTGTATAGACACTACCGACATTGCTCAGATCACAGACAAAGTAGCTATGTAAACCTATCATAAATGTTATTGTTTAAATTGAGACGGCATTTTACTCATAGTATTCATTTTATTTGTTTCAGGAGCAACAAAGGAGATCGGCACAGCTCTCACCAGGGTGTGTCTCCGTCACAGAGCCATTGAGACCAGGATGAAGAGCTTCATCACGTGAGTTCAAATTTGAATAGGACCAAAAAAAAACTGACTTACCCCTTTTTCAACAAATAAAGAATCATCGAAATAGGTTCACGAGTATCGGAGTAATCGGCTTAAGAACCTCCTCCTTTTTTGAAATCGGTTAAAAAGAGACAGAGCATCTTCGCATCATTTGTTCTAACCATCAACCTGGTATCATTTGATACAAGTTCATTTAGGGAGTTAGTACACTTATTTACCTACGCGGAATCATCACCTGGAGCGCGTCGGGGTTTTCTCGGTCTCGTTCTTACCGTGTCGATAAATATGGTGACAATAAGTATCAAAAACTTAATTTTAGATAAATTTCTTTCGTCCATTTGCAGAGCTTTAATGGACACCCTGATAACACCCCTGTCTGAGCGCGCGGAGGATTGGCGCCGCGGCTCCTGCGCGACGGGCGCGCTGAGCCGCGAGCACGCGCGCGAGTGCAAGCGCGCACGCGCAGAGCTGCGACGGCGCGCCACTGACGCGCAGAGGCACGCGCGCAAGGCACGACGGGCGCCGCCGGACGCCAAAAGGCGTGCTGATGTCTGCATGCAGGTAACTACGTAACGCGATTCTCTGGCTACACTAATCGGGTAGTAGGTAAGGGCACATTTATATCAGTTGTCGAACTGGCCTAAATGTGTTAAAGGCGGCTAGCTACCCGGTGTAAATACGTAAGGCTCACTTCATATTGCCGCGGAACGGATTGAAACGAAATCGTCAATTTCGCGTCGCTGCGCGAGAAGGCGCGCGTGATCGCTGGAATGCTTGAGCATTGACACTGTAGTACACCGTTTACGTTTGACGCCACAATGCCCGAGCTTTCGCGAGAATTCGCCGGAAGACGCGCGACTTGTTTTTTTTGGCTTGTATCTAGTTTGTACGTTGCACAATTGACTATGTTCATTTTGCTATGTCCAATTTCGTTACAAAAATTAGCTTTCCGTTCCGCCGCGAAGTAAATTGAGCCTAAGCGACTAGATGTGACACAACAATTTAATGTCGCTAGATACAACAATTACAAGTCGCTAGTTGTCGCTAAAACTGCATTTCCACTCCATATAAAAGATCTACTCAAAATCTACTCTTTATAACTAATTATAAGGTCCATCTCATTGGCAAGAACTATGGTCATAGTACAGACAATAGACCAATATACCTGAAATAAGACACCGTATTTGAAAAGCGCATTCGCAAAGTGATTTATGATAAAATTGTTCAAACAGTTAAATTAATTTAATTCATTCAGTTTTAAGATCGTAGTTGAAACCAAATATCGCCAAATTCGCCAAAAAAACTCTCCATCTTTTTATCGCTAAATACAAATAAAATGTCGCTTTTGATGTCAAAATGCCGCTTAATCTGGCGACAAAGTTGCTAAGTTGGCAACACTGGCGACATGGTCGCCTTCGGCAAGCGATGGTCTAGTTTGTACGTAACGGTAACGTATCTAGTTTGTACACTATTGACATAAAGTTCATTGTGATAGCACAATTTCGTTACTTAAATTCGCTCGAGCTCTTGTGCATAGAAAATAGCACATAGAAAACTTCGTAAGGTTTGCTGATTCATTCCGTGGCCTAATTGGCAGAGCATCTGGCACGGATTACCTGAGGGTGCTGGTTCAAATCGAGCCGGATATAATGATTTATTTCTAAGTGTTCGATCTTTGTTATAAATAAAACAAAGTAGTGGAGTAATTTCACAAAAAAATAAAATTGAATATCTAGGTAGTAAAACAGCGTGGCATTCAATGACCTTAAAAAAACTGCCCTTAGAAATTTGCTTATCCGTTTTCGCCGTTTTATTTTCATTAGAATTACATCAATATGCCAAGTTTTATTAAAATCTGCTAACGGAAAATGGGTGAAAAACAACCCTTAAACATAGAATATTTTCTTTAAATGTTAAGAAAATATATTAAATGAAAGTGCACACTTTCACTGTGATGCTGCCTCGAGCAAAGCCATTTGAGGTAATATAGACTCTTAAACATGACGTAGGCTTGAAGATATTTGCAACTCGAGAGGAAAAAACAAGATGAACTCTTGAACAAGCTTTATGGTTTTTTTCTGTTAATGCCTGTATCATGGCGATGACCTGACGTATTAAATCTGCCTCGTTATGGAAAAGGCCGTATTATTTACAATGAATTTGCAAATCATGTTTAACAACTTTTTTTCTTAATTATGAGCGACACGTGTGTCCATATAGTGCTAAATCTTTCATTGTATATTTATTTACAATTTCTTCGTTTTTTGGGATCCGGTTGACTCCGAAACATATGAGGATGCGCCGTCAGTTTCCAGACTGGCATTACGTGGCAGTAGTGTCAGAATGCAATGGAATCTGTAATTGAAATGTTGGTGTGTCTGAAAAAACATCTATCCGAGAAAATTATTCATTTTCCACATAAGTACACGAGCACGCTCTACATTTTGGTTATCCAGCTCGAAGGACCAAATGTAAGGGCTATAAATATTTATTTATTTTTTTAAACTTAATTGCACACAAAACAGTCCAAATGGCGGACTTAATGCCATTAGGCATTCTCTACCAGTCAACCGGAGAGCTGGGTTCAAAATAATTAACAGATGTGCATAACATGATAATTAAAACAGATAGGAAGAAGTTTATAAATAATTATGATATATAATTTAAACACAATATAAATATAGCACATAATATTATATGAACCTATATACACATAAATACATAATATATAATACATACACATATATATTTATATATAACAATGTCAGACTAATGGGATGTAGATTGAGACGACAATATGAAATCGCGGACTAATTGCTTGAATATAAAAAAAAAATATGCTGTTCACCCTTATTACTTGTTGTTGTTTGTTTGAATTGTTTGTTGCAATTGTAGAATGTTCTCGTACAATATGTGTATTCTTTTGGTTATCGTAGGATTATAGGAGCAATGTTGAAGAAGTACAGTCTTCGACGAATGCTAGCGAACCTGTCAAGTATGGAGAGCACACCGTACTGCGATCTGTATGAAAACCAAGAGTGCTACATTTTTTGTACCTACGATGACGTCACAAACGCTATTTAGTGATGGGAAACCTCAATCGGTACAAAAACACTTGATTAAATCGAAAGCTCGGACGCAGCACGTACGAGTATTTAGTAAAACGATTGTTTAAGTATTTATTGAGTATAAGATGCCGTCAAATGTGAATATAGTAATAATACCAGAATAAGATAATTAAGTCCTTTATGAATACGTGTTTTAAAAAAAGAGTTGCTCCGGAAATGTTAATAAAAAAAACAACAAATTTTATAGAATATCTTTCTAACGTTTTCTAAAGTTAAGAATTGTCATGCCTTTGTTTTCTACATCGATTAGAATCGGAAATCATCATCACTAATCTTAATTTGACCAAAGACATGACGAAGCGGCCGTACCACGAAACTGAATGCATTATACGAAACTATCGCTCGTTCGATATTTATATACTAAAGAAGAACGACAAGTTCACCGCATCAAGTAAACGCCGCAATGTATTACGAATATGTGCATACACTAGTTTGCTATTTGTTTATTTCGAAATTCATTAAAAATTAAAATAATTGATTTAAAAATAGATTATGCATGCATATTCTTCACAAGGAAACGTTCCTGTTTATTCATCTATTCATAACTGTGGTATTATTGCAGTTTCTAAAGGCACGGTATTAGGCATTTTTCGCGTTTTCCACTGATGTTTAACCACGATAACGGCCGGGCGCGTTCTGAAGCGTAGCAGCGGTAACTAAGCATTTATAGCTTCCATTGGGCACGCGAAGTAGGTACACTTGCGGCGTCTATTTAGTTATATGTCTGCGATGGAGATCATAGCAAGTATGGAAGCTCCACCAGTATTCATCTATTATTAACTGATGATGTGATAAAGGCATTATTATTTATTAGAGTTACATTCTAAGCAATCAACAAATGCGTATTAAATAGAGCACACAGCAAGTATGAACCTACCTGTTAGTTGATAAGACCATGGGAAGGATTAGAAATTGTTCAAATGGCACTGCAGAAAAGGTTTCTAAAACGGGTTTGTTTGAAAAAACAAATATACGCGATTTAAATCCGGAAAAATAATTTCATTTCCTAGGGTTCTAAAAGTCGTTACTGAAAGAAATCCGACAGTTGTTCAGCAAAACAAAAAACGTTTGTAAATGACGTCATGCCGTTTTTTCCAGGATGTCCAAGAGAGAAAGCAACAGCTGGAAGAGATGGAGGAGAAAGCAGTAAAAGCTGCGCTCATCGAGGAGCGGAGCCGCTTCTGCCACTTCGTGTCACTGCTCAACCCGGTGGTGGTGAGATCTTTGTTTATAATAAGAAACAATTATTTAAAGATGTTCTTTTAAATAAAAGTCCATTCGTAATCGTTGGACCACTAATAGATTCAGCATCGATTTTCATATCTGGTTACGAAAAGTAAGCTTTTCCGTAGCTAGTTATGAAAAGAACAAATATCCATCCAGTTTGGTTACTGGAGTTGTTAATATAGATTAAGTATTCCTTTTTGATGACTGGTTACGTAACAGTGATGGAAAAATCTTTCATAGCTAGTTATTAAAGACAGTTACGTAGATCAACGGCATCATAAAATCTCACAAGACAGTTGTGAGTTTAGTTCGCATAAGATTTCGATAGATGGCGTTACCTTTGATTTTTTAATAAATTTGTTGCTATTCAGTTAGTTGTTAAAACACCTGGTGCTACAGTGTTGCATTGTAGGTTCGACATATATAATAAAACTTTAATTTCGAGACACCTCAATACAACACAATGATTTTATTCACGTGCATTTTTCAGCAGCGGTATTTAAGTCATAATTAATTGGGCGTAGTTAAGCAAAAAGGACCCAATCAACAAAATTATCAAAAAATGAGATATATGTACCAAACAGTTTCTAACAGAATAACAGAGTAACAGATAAAGTCTAACCTCTTAGATCAGCAAAAAAGTCCAACATGTAAACATATCGTTATAAGTTTTAAAAATAAAACAAGAGTGAGAAACACTATAAAATTTCAAACTGCCACATCTCGAAAGTAACTGGATGTGCATTTGATCCTTTTTGTTTAACTACGTCTAATGGACTCTTGGCTGACTGAATTTTCGTAATCTATCTATACAGGTTTCTCAATGCTCACAATATGGAGCAACAAATTGTACCACTGCGTTAATTGGTATCATGTTCTTTGCAGGAGTGTGAAGTGGCAATGTTAGCGGAGCTTGGCCACCTGCAGGAGGGGTCAGAGCAACTCGCACGGCACATTGCTGAACCGAGGACCCTGCCTGCTGCCAGTTTGCAGGTAGACTGTCTAACCTAAACCCAATGTTACGCCTGTCTATGTACTCCTCTTGCTACGTAGCAAGAGGAGTACATAGACAGGCGTAATGTACATAATTTACGTTCTAATGTAGGTCTGCAGGAAGAAATTTCTTTTATAATTAATCAGAACCTTTTCTTTGTATTTTCCTTTTATTAATGTGGTTTGTGTGTTTTTCCTGTTCAATAAACGGTTAAATAAATAAACATTTTGGGACATTATTTTTGATCTGTCCTTCATGTAGGGTAAATAATGGCCATCCATCCCTGGCAACTCAGTAGGCAAATGGGCCTTATATCAACTGTTATTTGAACTGAAATCACAACTTAGAAAGCTGAAATAGTACAGCGCCAACAACTGACCTCTGTGTACGTCTCCAAAAATTTTCTGTATTTATTGTAATAAAGATAATATCACTAACTATGCGGGGCTGTTCCATTCGGTGGTGTACGAAAAACAGCAAATCATCTAATTACAAAACAAACGGAATCACATTTCATCGGTAATTAAATATTAAATATATAATTTTTCAATTACCGTCTATTATAGCAAAGCTCAAGTTAAACTGGTCATTTGAAGTGAAACAATTGAATTGACATCTTACCATTGTTTCGAATTCGGGTTGGCCAATCGGAGCGCAGTTGTCACCGTAATGATTTAGCAGAATACTTTTTAAACAAATTTAATGACATTTCGTCTCTATTTCTGGTTTTATACTCGATGGTATTTACAGAGCACTCTTAGGGCAAAACTGTATTTCTTGCACACAGCTTACACAGTTATTGTTTTCTTTCTTTTTTTTATTGAATGGACTTGCTCTTGAATACTACCTAGCCCGGGAGCAAAGATTAAGACGTACGATGGATCGAGCTCGCCCAGAAGATGTCTATTCAGTCGCACCTTAAAGATACTCGAGTTGTATGTACTCGGAAACATAGTCGCAGGCAGGGAATTCTATTCCTGCACTGTGCGTATAATAAAAGATGACAAAAGCGCTTAGTACGCCTGAAGGAAATATCGACCAAGTAAGGATGACATCCCACCGTACGTCTGAATGGTAAAAGGGTGCGGGTGGGATGAGTTAATGGAGCTATTTTTAAATAGCCTTCTGAATGTGGATAAAGCTAATAATGCATTTGAATACTCATCATCATAAATGTAAATTTAATTGGTCCATGAATTTTGGAATCTACGCGTACACACATCGCACACCGGCTTTAACATTGCCATTGCATTTCAATTCAAAAGTGGCAAGTTAAAATGTGTCGGTTATTTTTTCGAATAATAAATATCCAAAGTCATCTATCGTCAAAAATGATATAAGTTAAGTTCACACTGAGTGTGCTGTTATAATGTCCTTACTGAAAAACTGGGACGCCTCGGTACATGCCAACAATCAAACCCAAAAATTATCATTTTAATGTGGTTGTTGAAGACGGTGTGCCATGTACAGAAACGTACTTATCTCGCACAAGTTTATTCGCTGTGAAAGGCGATTAGACGGCCGTCAACGGTGAGTTAAAATGAATGAAATAAATTTTATATTCTGCAACTTGTATTTGGCAGGTTATCTGCGACATAAAGTCGTGCCACAGCATGTGGGCGGAGAGCGGCGCAGGTTCTGCGCCCGCATCGCCGCCCGCTTCGCGTCTCGGCAGCCGCAAGTCTTCGCTTACCTCCATCTCCTCGCTCAACAGCCAGTGCTCCGAGCACCATCATGGTAAGTTCACTTCTATTACCTAGTTCAACATAATGGTGCTTCGAGCACCATCATGGTAAGTTCACCTCTATTACGTAGCTCATCAGCCTGTGCTCAGCACCAGCATGGTAAGTTCACCTCTATTATCTTAATCGGATACGCCTCTAAACAAAACGGAATAGATAGATAGATAGATAACACGTTTATTCAGCACAAATACAAACAGAAACTAAACATTTACAACCACTTCACAGAGTACATAAACGCACATAGAACATTCATTATTAATTTTATACACATTTATATAAAACACATATTGCGAGAAAAACAAATACTGTGAGAAAAACAAACAAATACTATAAGAACTGATAAAATTTTACTTTACCTATGACTACAGTTTGTGCTGAAATGGCCCTGACTCAGCATAAATACTGTAGATCGAGAGAAGTCAAACAGTGCTGGTTTTCTGCCAGTACCATATGGTGAGCGATCACAGCCCAGTAAGCCATGGCCCCAAAGTGCATCACACGCAAATATATATACCTAACTCTAAATACTATACATATTTATATATCAAGCAAAAGTGTAACATGTAAAGCAAACAATGTAAATAGTGTAAGTAATGAAGGTAAGCAATATAAATAATAATGTAAGTTTACAAATATAATATTAAATTATAACAATACCACCAAATATGAGTATATATAGGTACGGAAATTAAGGTTTACAGGTATCAAACGCATTGATTACGGAAATATATATGTTGCGAGACACATCTGCTCTGACAAAAGATGTTTTTGTATTCACGCTTAAATCGTTTTTTTTATTGATGAATGTATATACAAAGTGAACTTTTTTTACAAACAGTGTATTTTGCTGTATAAAATATGTAAGTGGACAGCGCGGTTACGAGCCATGCTATGTTGTTGTTGTAGAGGGTGGACAAAGGTGGACTTATCTGTAAAAGAGATTTTTTTCCAGCCAACCCAAGGCAGTGAGAGCAAAGATCATAAGCTGGCAACAAGTGTGCTAGAGAGAATGAGAGAGAAATGTTCGTGTTATTTTCATTTTTTATGTTTTTTCTTGATTGGTCTGTTTTAACAATAAACACGGCGCAGTAGTGTCGTGTTTATTCAAAAGCAATCAAAGACTTTAAAAACACTTAAAGCTTTTGTTTATTTGGTCTCGGGTTAGTGCATTATGAAGAATGGCCTTGGGTAAGTGAGTAACGGACTTACGAATGACCTTTTTTGTGGTCTGTATTTTTCCAATATAGAATGGCTTTTCCTAGTTCACAGCTTTGTGATGTTGTGGAATCTCCATCAAATGAGGCAGGTAAAATCGTTACACCATTAGAACCATTAGTAGAATCAAACGAATAGGGCAACTCCGTACCATATTACAGCGCGGCTTGTATGTGTGCGGAAACGCGTACGGACGCACATATTCGCATAATAATGAAAGGCGCGTTAGGACGACCAGTGTTATGTAACACTAGTGCATAGCTAGATAGTGTGCGTCTTGCGTTTGCATATCTTTATCTTTGGTTTTTAACGACTTATTTCATTACAACTGATTTTTAACAAAGATCTGCAGCAAGTACGTAGAAAAATTCGTAAGGTCAGCTAATTCGTTCCGTGACTTAGTTGGCATAGCATCTGGCACGGTTTGCTGGAAGACGCTAGTTCGAATCTAGCTGGATCGAAGGAATTTTTTGTGTAATGATCTTTGTTTTAATAATCAATAACCAAACGTTGTTTTATTGAACTATCTCTGTACAAAGTAGTGTAGATGTCACACTAATAGGGCTAGCACAACGAAGCGTGACTTGCGCGAGAGCGACACGAAGCGCGAGATATTGCTATTCTCATATAGAGATCCCGCGCTTTATACCGCTCTCGCGCAAGGTAAGCCCTGTTGGGCCAGCCCTACAGGTCCTATTCGAACTCAAACCGAAATAATTTTTATTTCATACGTAAACAAATTACACTTGAAACCGAAAATTGATGTAATTCCACCAACCATTCGTAAGGTAGATTCGCCTGAGAAAAATGAGTAAGAAACTGTAGGGTCCTATGTGAATAAACATTTACACCCATTTATTTTTTTTATTTCATTTTATTTTAAATTTTCATAAATGTACTGTGACGCAAGTAAAAATGTTATTTTCTTTAAACTTGACTTACCTCTTTTGGGAACTATAGAGATCCCGCGCTTTATACCGCTCTCGCGCAAGGTAAGCCCTGTTGGGCCAGCCCTACAGGTCCTATTCGAACTCAAACCGAAATAATTTTTATTTCATACGTAAGCAAATTACACTTGAAACCGAAAATTGATGTAATTCCACCAACCATTCGTAAGGTAGATTCGCCTGAGAAAAATGAGTAAGAAACTGTAGGGTCCTATGTGAATAAACATTTATACCCATTTATTTTTTTTATTTCATTTTATTTTAAATTTTCATAAATATACTGTGACGCAAGTAAAAATGTTATTTTCTTTAAACTTGACTTACCTCTTTTGGGAACCTGTTGCGTGTCGATATTTGCCACCTATGCCTGCGTATGCCTGATGTAATGTCTTCTATTCCAGTGTCTAGCTCCACAGTGTCCTGTTCGACGCCTCTGTCAAACGCCTCGTCCTCCGGCACGCTGCCAGCACCGCACGACACGCACTCACTTTCGCAGGTAAATTCCAGGCACAAGGGGTACTTCTGTATGGTTCATTGATCTACAAACAGATTGTTGCAAGATTGTTGCTCTTTTTTGCAATTGGTTTCTCATTTAGATCGGACATTTTTAAGCGTGGACCCGATGTCCAATGTCTTATTTAATTCTAGGGGTCTAGTCACATTCTCCATCCTACATAAGTCCTTAACAATTACTGTCAAATAAGTAATACTCCACCATATCAAAACGACAATATTTGACATGTGGAGCTTCATTCGCAAATGGCGTCTTTTAATGTGATGTCGGAGAACCGGAGTAGACCTGGGGGTTAGGGAGTTCTGGAAAATTCCTTATTTAGTAAACTATACAGATATTATACTTCAGGGACTGCAAATTGATGAGTTGATGTACTCCTTTTGTAGAGGAGGCTATGTATGTATATTTTCGTCAAGTTTTTTGTTTCCATTAATTTCGTTTTTATAATTTCTTGCACTTTTATAAAACATTTTTTTTTTTTGTAAATATTTTTGGTTTTATTATTTTATTTTTTGTTGTTTTTATTATTATTATTTTAGTCGACATTCCGGCTGGCGAGCGTGTGCAGCGCCGATTCTGGTTTCCGTTCGCAGGACGCTTTGCAGCGCCGCTCGCTCTACGTTGACAATGTATGCTTGTTACGCTTTTTTATTATGTTTTTTAGTTTTTTTTTTCTTAAAGTAATCTGCACTAAATAACAAAGTGATAAAATTTTGTTTGGATAAACATAATAGCTAAAATTTGAATTCGTACTTACCTTTGTCATCAAGGAAGAGTGTGTTACGTTGTGAAAGCCTAATTTAAGCGATTATTACTACTTAACAAATTTTTTTTTACTACGTTTTTATGATTCGTTTTTGTCTCTTTTTTTATTATCGTAAGTCTTTTGACTTAAGAGCAATAAAGTACAAGTAGAACAGAGAAGAGGGAATAGAAAGGAAAAAGATGAAGAAGAAAAGAGCATGGGGAATTATTGTTTTGTAATAATGGAATTGTAGAGTCGGCTTACTTCGTTAATGTATAGGTGATTTATTGCGTTTATTCCATGTAATCAATTCCACGAGGAACAATTGTAAAAGTTCCTTACATTGAACTAGTGGGAATAAATCCAATCTTTATTAGTTCCATACATAGATTGTGATTTTTATGGCTTACTTTTTTTTATATAAAGTTTTTGTCTATTTGTTTGGGTAGGCAGAAGTTATTTCAGTGGGCAGAAGCGCCCCTTTTTAATATTATTTAATCAGACGGATTTCATGTTCTTTATTTAGATGATTAAGTCACATAATGTGAACGACTTCACCAATCTACTTTCTCATCAATGGAGTTGGTGATATTGTTTATAGTGAATATCACATAGGATGGGCACGGTGACATCTCCAATTTTTATATTATACGCATATTATTTTTAAATAATCTGTCAACCAAGTACAAAAAGAAATAATACATTTGTTACAATGTGTCAAAAACAAACAATATTTGTTGTGGTTGTAAATTTAAGTAAAAATTACGGTATGTTAAGTTAAATTCTATGTTGTGTTGTCGCCTTTTTGTTTGCTTAATGTTGATTTTTTTAATGAACTCAATAACATAATAATTTAATTATTTTTATTTTGTTTATTATTTGTTCTTAAATTATTACCTCTAAATCGATTCTCTTTTCGTTTGTTATCTATATATATATTTGTATGCTGTATTTATAGGCTGTATTTTTTTTAAATGGGACATATTTATAGAATGCGTTATATTCCTGATTCTGAACCCAAAGAAATGATAAAGTAATGAACTTAAACTTTACAAAAAATATTTTTTTATTTTCTTTTATCGACTTCTACTTGAGAACAACATTAGTTATCGAAATCTATGCACATCACTATTATTGCTCCGACGCAGCGGCGGGTGGTGCACGGCGGCGAAAAACAAAGCACAGGTCGGGAATGGGGGCGCGAGCGCATACGCGAAATTGCTCAGTGCACGCGCGACCTTGATCTAACGAAGACACGTAAATTATTTGTACTTCCGCTCGCCCGATCGCCGCAAAATGGATATTTATTCTAACGTCGGATTGACTGAGATGGTGCGACATTACGTAATAAGTGGTGATAGTGTGAGGCAAGCTATTGAAATGTTCCCGAATCGGAGTTTACGCGGAGGTCGAAGTGTTGCGTGAGAGGATTATCTCAGCATTTTATACTGTGAGACAAAATGTGTTTGTGTTATACAATTTAAAACAAAATTTACTATGCCGTGCTAGACTGCATTGTGGAAAACGGTGGACATTTTGAACACTTGCTCCGTACCACATAAGTGTAAATATACTATAAATAACTAAAAAATCAATCATAGTAAATAATTTGATTTCACATTTTTAACTGCGACAAAAACCTCAATTCTTATTAAACGATAACTAGTTGCTAAATCATAAACTTATCTTTTTTAGTACGTAAAACTTTTCCATAATAGTTCAAGTAAAAAATAATTAACTTAAGCTAAAACGTAAATGTGAAATCATTGTTATTGTGCTGTCTCACTCGGCTCTCGCTTGGTAGAATTCCCATTGCACTCGAAATCATGCGTAAAGGGAAACGGTTTATTCCTATGTACATTTCAAAACGCATTTTGTTGATTTATTTTTTGTTCTATACCATATCCTAATTTTATTTTAGTCTATGTTAAGTTGTAACATGATTTACCATGACATCTATGAATATGTCTCACTTTCAAATATACAGCATGTATATATTCATTCTATTATTATTACATCACTCATCTCTAGAACCTTCAAACAAACGGCACCGTCCCATGCTATGTGAAATTAATTATAGCAAATTGCATATTTTGGCACCTGACAACGTGAATTATAATGGTGATCCGTGGAATAATGCACTATACGACAATGGCCGTAGGGTTCAGACAACCAGAGCGTGAGCAGCGAGTGCACGACGCCGGCGAAGAGCGCCACCGAGATCGACCACGGCGACGACGACCGAGACGGGATTGGCAACGCAGGTAACGAATTCTTGTTTTAACTTGTAAGGGCGCATCCCATTATGTCGTAACGTGTTATTTATCGATGGACGACTGTCGCTCTAGCCTGTTCCCATATCACGACTAAACTATTGAGATATCATAAAAAGCCAACCCACTTATGTATGCATCGTTAGGATAAGTTCCGATAAGTCGAATATGTTAACTAATTTTAACTGTTTTTAATAGAGAATTTTGAGTTCTATCTTTTTATAATTAAAACGGATATTTGACCATTTCTCACTTAGCCGCGTTTTAGTTTTTTAGTTACCGGACGGCAGACTATCTGTCGCGACTGTGTCGTGGACGTTTGTTTTATCTTTGAACGACTGTCGTGTCTAGCTTATCGATTCACGGCAGCCGCCTCGTCGTTTGCACGACGGAATCGTTTCAAGCTGCGATTATCTGTCGTCACATTTTATATTGTGACGTTTTATTTATCGTCGAAAGACTGTCGTTTTAGCTCTTCTCATTGTCACAAACACACAGTCTGTCGTCGTAACGTCAAAAAATTCGTGAACGATAGTTAATCGTGTTGTTCTATGTGTGAACAACTTCATTTAAATATATAAGCCACGATACTTAAAACTGCACGACTATCTGTCGTCACGACATAATGAGAACGCGCCCTTATGCGTTTTCATTTAGAGCCTTTGCACACGGCGTTTTATGTGCGTAGTCTGTTCGTATACGTGCTGCAGACGCGCTATAGTGAATCGATTGAAACGTGCGCAAACATCGTGTTGCAAGCAAGAAGTTGAAGAAGCTTATATAGAATTTCATGTAGCTTGCTGCATATAGTTGCTTCGTTTAAAAAATTAACTGAAATTAACAAACAAAACTAAAATCAAAACTACCTTTTATCAAAATGCGCGATACATACGCGCTTTTAAAGCGCGTCTACGATGCGTATACGCACGTCGTCGGAGCGTATAAAATACGCCATGTGCATATGCTCTTATACATAGTTTACATGATTCATTTCGTTTCCCTAGAAAAGTGAAAGACTTAATAAATGAAAATAGATATGTCGTCCAGAAATATTTCAATGTCTCAATTGAAAAACAACCATTATTACAAAGCAATTGACAGAGATCGTGAAAAAAAATTAAAAAAGTACGTTACTCCGCGAACCCAGTGAAGGTTACATCATGCAAAATAGCTGCGCTTGTGTTGAATATTTTTTCATGCAGTTAATTTTCCCACCCTCCCTCCGTGGGAGTTGAAATTGTTTTATCTTGCTAAGTGGGCGGTAAGCCAAAAAGTTTGGGAACCTATGCGCTGGCTGTATTTCAGACCGATGCAAAGCTAGCACGTATGAACTTATTGTAATTTATAGTACGGACGGCAGAATATCAAGCTAAACATTGACGGATCTCGTTCCGTTGTCCTGAAGGCGATATTTGAATAAAATTGCATCGATGTACAATAAAAACTTAACATGTATTACATTTATTATATTTCGTAAAAAAAATCACGGAGGGATAATTGTTGTTTATGATTTTTGTAATATCGCACTGCTCTTACACACACTGTGCAATTCAAAATATGTAAAATTCAAGATTAATAGTATTGCTGAATGTAAAATTTGATTCTCTACACGTCAATAAGACCGTCGTTGATATATAGCAAGAAACAATTAGAAGATCTCCTCTTAATTTTTCGTTCTGGACAA
Organism: Hyposmocoma kahamanoa; assembly: GCF_003589595.1. Lineage (NCBI taxonomy): Eukaryota > Metazoa > Arthropoda > Insecta > Lepidoptera > Cosmopterigidae > Hyposmocoma > Hyposmocoma kahamanoa. The sequence goes on along the minus strand of NW_020653731.1, from coordinate 13,137,538 downwards.
AACATTGTTTACTCAAAAATATGAAATTATTTTTTCAAGTATAAAACTGATTAGATGTCTGTAAAAAAGAAATTTTAACCAATAGATCAATTTTAAACAATTTTCACGGGAAGTGAGTAATTACTTTCTAATAAAACAACGTTTCAGCGAAAAAGAACGACTGACAATTTATTACGGAAGTGACACACTGACCATGCGTTTTGATATGCGCATAATATAGTTTTTCATCGATTCTGAAAAATACACTTTTTGATTTAATACACTATTGTATGAACAGTACGATATAGTCTTGCGGAGTTGTTACTACTTTACAAATAAACTTAGCGTATTTATCTCTAATTTTTTTACGACATATTCCAGCATCAGCAACGTGGCCGGACCTGAAGGACACGGCACAATTCGAACGAGCTGCTTCGGCTATTATGGGAGGACGACCGCACACAATATCGGCTGGTGAGTTTTTGTCAAGTTTTTTTGTGTTTACGACGCCACTGAATTTGTGAACGTGTGCAAAGGATTTCTGTGCGTCGTCGGCACGTAGAAAATACGCCGTGTTAAAGGCTCTAATACAGGGTTTCTTAACCTGTGATCCATGGACCTCTGGGGTCCGTGTAATGAACGCAGTATGTCCATGGCGAGCCTACCTAATATAATGAATTAATACAGAACAAATAATCTTTATTTCATAGGTAAGCATTATTACACTTGAAATAGTCACATTGGTTAAACTCTACCGCTCATTCGTAAGGCAGAATCCCCTGAGAAGAATGAGCAAGAAACTCTAGGAGTTTCTTTGTAAATAACATTTTTGTACTCATTCAACATTTACAATATTTTTTTTTGTTTTCCAAAATCAGAGATCGAGACTACCTCCATGAGCTAAACGGGTTACTACCACGTATTTTTTTTTTCTACGAGTAAATAAAATTATGAAACAGAACCAATATTTAATGTATATTTTGTTACCTATCCATGACAAGAAACGCAATTTTTTTAAATAAATTTTAACCCTTTTATTAGGGTAGGCAAAGGTTCCACCATACAGCCTCTTCATACATACATTCAGGTGAAAGCCAAACAAACGCTACAAAACAAAAAACTGAAGAGATAAATAAAAAACTGAAGAGATGAATAGAACTGGCCAAGTACCGCATATTATATATTTTAACAATTTTTTTTTATAATAAAGATTTATATTCCTCAGTTTAAAGACTTTTAGGCCAATATTTTAAACATGATTGGTCAACATATTGGCCTATTCAATGTATGGCGTTTGAGTAGCGTCCTAATTTATATTTTAATGAGCAAAAATACGACATTTTCTTTTTGAAACTCATTATGGTTCTGTGTACAGAACTTTAATGGATTTTTTTAGCTCAGTGGCCAGTACCATAGACTATAGAACTTTGATTCAGAACTAAAATTAGCGCCTTTATGATATGGTTTATTAACTTATAATTGACAGAAATATAGGAGTAGAAAAATTTATTTTATTAAATTAAATTGAGTCTAATGTAGGCAGAACCAGCATTTGAAATAACCAAGATAATTAGTGCAAATAAATCCCTTGCAGCTTACGAAAGAGGACACCCCCGTCCCGCATTGAGCGTTCATACGTTCACATCGGAGACTGACGTCCCCACATCGCCTCGAGAAGGAATATACTCCAGACCACCATTGCCTACAGTGAGTTATATACTTTTATTTATATTACATATCGTCGGAAACTTTTTTTTTAAATCTTCATTTAATTTTAGGTCTTTTGTTCTAGAGAACATGCCTGTCCCATCAGAACCTTATTCTAATAGTCATGCAATTTACAGTAAAAAATATTTTTAATTTTTTTTTATAACATCAAGTGACAGTACGAACAAATCGTGCGCCTGATGGCAAGCTACACGCCTGTCCATAACAGTTATAGCGCCACTTTAAATTGCAAAGATCTGAGGGGCACTACCACTGCGCCCGTCACTCTGAAACATAAGTTGACAGTCCCATGTGCCTGTAATTTCACCAGCACCCTTACCCTTCAAAATCGGAACACAGTAATGCTGACATTTCTGCTTAAAGTTAGAAATAGGTAAGGTGGTAGTACTACCCTGGACGAACTTTTCTGAGCTCTACTACTGAAACTATATTATTATTACATTAAAAGCACTATGTTAACTACCGCCGATTTACCATATTACACAACATTTCTCTATATTTTGAAAAGGGTTCAGGAGGAATACCTTGGAAGAAGTTGATGTTGGAGCAATCGTAATAGAAAGTGACCAAATCAAATTCGCGTATATACCGTGGCAACCAAAGTAGCGTGATTTACGGAAATCTATTGTTATCAGTCCGTAGACGTCATTAATTAATGTTTACTGTACGAAAATGAAGTCGCAGCCATAAGAAATAAGAAAGTAACAACGTTAAATCTATCTTCTGTAAAATTTGGTTTAATCCAGATACACGCCTTTTGCCAATGCTACGTACGCGGATTTGTACTATCGCTGTGCCGAAGGTAAGTTGTTTAATTTTAGTAGCGTGAAAGAGTTCGGCCAGGGAAGTACCTTACCAGAGGCGGCCCACTCATATCCAACCCACCAAAATAAATTTATTAATTATGCTTTCATATTATATTAGCAGCCACAGTTTTTTTTATTAATGAACGACAAACGTACAATTAGATTTTTATCGTTCTCTTTAACATAGTATAGCATACTGACCCTTGAGTGGAGCGCTTCGCGATGCGCTCCTATAAACCGACATTGTTTACAAGGTTCAGTACTGTGCGAAAGAGACAGTTCTTAACGGCGCGACACGTGAAACAAAAGATTAGTATGAGAATATTTAGCAAACCGTATTTTTTTCGCGCGCATGTTGTTGTCTTGTAAAAATTCTTATTATTCAATCATTGTTAAGAAGCGTAGTGTTGTTTGGTGGCATTGTTTAAAATGGAGCACTATAATGTGAGTTTCATTTTTTATTTAAAATATGTAACGATGTGGCAAGGAATAAAGATATGAATATAATAATAATAATAATAACGCTCACAATCAACATAGCCCCGCACTAGGGAAACCCTGTGTCGCGGGTGCCATGGACACACACATAGACAACCACAAATTACACCCAAACTCACGAGAGAAATAAATGTAGGCCATACAAGTATTTCTCCCGGCCCGGGAATCGAACATGGGACCTCTGCGTGGCAGTCCGGCATGGTAACCGTTCGGCCACGGAGGCAGTTAATATGAATATGCATAGGTAAGTGAACTCCCACTAAAATCTCCCACGATCCGCCTCTGCACTTACTTATTTATGCCATCAAGCAGTAATGTGACTGTTAGTGCGTTCCGGTTTTCAAGGGTAAGGGTGGTGGTGAAGTTACAGACACATGGGACTTGTCAATTTATGTCTCTGCGGGACGGGTGCAGTGGCAATACCCCTAATTGCGATTTAAAGTTCTGTGTGGCACTGGAACTGTTATGGACAGGCGTGTCGCTTATCACCAGGCGCACGCCTTATTCATCCCGGCACGGCAAGGTGTTGCAATTTCGTTTATTAACTATTACATCGAAGACCGTAAATGAACACACTTTCTTCCCGTGAATGAATAAGCCACCTTATGTCTGCTTGCTTTCCTACAGTTGATAGTGTGGTGGGCATCATTCCACCTTTAAGCCCCTTCTACCAAATCTCCCGGCTAATAATAGTTTATTTCCCACAGCGATGTTCGTCTCTGGAAAGGCCCGTGGTCCCCACGAAGTCTTGCAACGCCAACACTGCCAATCACGAGTTCAAACCTACCAAACCTTCTTCTCTGCCGCCGCATCTTACTAAAGGTAATTTCAATGGATAGTGGTTGTATAATCGTGTTCTTTTTGAAAATGGACTAAAATGACATTTGCAGGGTTTGATTCAGTTTTCGTAAAATGTTAAATAGTTATGTAGTTACTGTCGACAATTTTATCAATAGATTGTGAAAGAAGCTAAAATTTAATATTCAAATTCTAGCTATATTTGTAATACTTCCACCGTAACGCCAACTTGCTATACTTTTACCGTCATATGTTACTGAAGTAATTTAATTTAAAAAGCTTTTATTTGTTCTTTGACGGCAACGGCTTGCTGTGCACCATTCAATAGAGACAATGCCAACACTCCGGTACACTCCGTTTAAAAAAAGCGTATTTTGGTTTAATATATTTAATACAATATTTTTCCCTTTGATTGTACTTATCATAAGTAGAATTTGTACGTAAAGAAGATCCTGATTCCCGCAACTATCTATAAATAATTTTGTTGCTTTTGTTTGCAGAAATGCCCCAAGCTCTCTACGTAAACATGTCCGAACTGGCAACACTAGCTGCGACCCGCGCACAACAGCAGCATGGCGCCGACCATCCCCAACAGGAAAAGGTATGTTATTACCATACATAGCAACGTTAGTATAAATCCCATTATTTTGACTACGCCATTAATTTACGCCATTAACGAAATACCATTTAAGACTGATTAAACGGCGTTCAGATAACGATATACCATTGGTTGTTTTAAATACGGAAGGTCGACATGTTAAAATAAAGAAATACCATTAGTTGTTTTGAATAAATATAAGGAGAGTGAACGCAGAGAATCAGGTGAATTGTGCATTGCATGCCGTTATGGGCAACCGGAAAGTGTCTAAAAAGGCACGACTGGCTGTAAATGACGGTAGCTGGTTCCTGCACTTATGTAATGGTAGTGAATATTAGGTTTGGCAGAAGAAGCACGAAAGTAGAATTAATGCAGTAGAAATGAGAGCTTTGAGAAGTATGGCTGGAGTGACTCTGATGGATAAATCACAGTGTGGTAAGTGGAAGAAGATATAGTGACAAAGATAGAGAAAGGGATGCTTAGATGGTTCGGATATGTAGAGAGAATGAATAAAAGAAGATTAACGAAACAGATATATAAGGCGAATGTGAGCGGGCAAGTTGGCAAGGGCCGACCAAGGCGAACCTACCGTGACCAAATTGAGGTCATCCTAAAGACGGGCCAGGTCTAGAGTACCCGTAACCGACACGCGTGTATGAAAGCACTGATGCACGTTGATGAGGCGAAAGATGTGTGTCAGGACCGTAGGAAGTGGATGTCTATTGTAACGAATTACGATTGGTTGTTTGCATAAGAAACATCGAGATGAGTAAATAACGAATTGCTATTGGTTGCTGAAGCACATCTCTTCATAAATAAAGGTTTTTGAAGGATCCTACTTTGAAATCCAGCAAAGATTTCGAAAAATGAAATTTGAGCAAAGGAATGGAATAATAATTAATAATAATAAATCTGTTTCCCGAAAAGTACAGTTTGGGGTTATTCAAGGCTAGAATGAATAGGTATTTTTTAGGCAAACGCGTACCATAGTCGGTCACATTTTCACTTAACATCAGGTGAGATTGTGGCAAGCGGGTGTTCATTATTTATAAAAGTACAAAAAATCCAGTATAAAACATCGACATGACTTCTTTTACATTCTAACTTTTAAATTCGACTCCATTGTCACAACGTTTAGGTTTAACGTTCATCGTGCTTCGAACTGAACATCAATAATAATAAAAAGTTATATTAATTGTTCTAAAATTATAAATTGACACAAATAAATTAAACAAAGTACATTTATTGCATATTTTAAAATAAAAATCAGTCAATTAAAACCAAATCCATTAGTCTAAATTAACTTAATTTGAAATAATGAATTGCACAAGATATTATAATAATAATCTCAATATTTGTCTTAGTAGTTAAAAAAAAGCTGTTGCTATTTCTTGATATTTAACCGCTTTTCTATAAAAAGGGTGCTGGTGTCTTCCTGCGTAGATTAAATGTTAGTCTGTAATAGAAAAAACAAAGTAAAGTATTCACCTATGGCATGGAAACAACGACTCTGACGAAGAAATCAGCATAGAAGTTACGAATCGCACAGAGATCAATGGAAGGGCAATGTTAGGAATAACATTGCTTGATCGGATACAAGACCGGGAGAGTTAGCGTGCTCTAGGGAACGCTTGTGTGTCCAGCAGTGGATGCGTGTAAGCTGATGATGATCGGATACCGAATGAGCATATTCGACGGATAACTAAAGTCGGTGACGTTGTACACAAAATTGAGACGATGAAATGGAAATGGGCAGGATATGTAGCTAGGATGGATCCAGATCGGTGGACAAGGAGGATCATGGATTGATGACCATGTTCTAACACGCGCAGCAGAGGTCGTCCGCCACTTTATTGGGTGGATGCATCGAGTATATAACGAGAAATAGAGATGAAATAATGGCCATACATTCCTGGTAACTTATCAGTGATACATCACTTATAAATATCAACTCTCGTTTGCACTGAAATAAAGAGAGGGCCAACAACTGACCTGTGTGTACGTCTCCATATATTCCAAAAATATTCTGTATTTATTGTAATAAAGATAATATCTCTAACAATGGGGCTGTTCCATTCGATGGTGTGGGAAAAACTGCAAAACGTTTAATTACAAAACAAACGGAATCATATTTCATCGGTAATTAAATATTAAATATGTAATTTTGCAATTTTCGTCCGTTATAGCAAAGCTCAAGTTAACTGGTCGATTTGCAGTGAAATTATTGACGACACCCGTCAATTGTTTCGAATTCGGGCTGACCAATCGGAGCGCAGTTGTTACAGTAATACAGCAGAATAGTTGTCAAAGAAATTAAATGACATTTCATCTCTATTTCTGGTTATGTACTCGATGGGTGGATGACATCAAAATTTTCGCGGGCTACAACTGGTCCAATGCCTATATCCAAAGAGGATGGAGTAGAGGCTGCTTGATGAATAAAAAACGTAGTTTTAATCAGACGGATTGCAACAAATAGATGCGGTAATTACTATGCTAACCTACAATTAAGACTAAAGTAATATTTTTAAGTCCAATAGGAAAAAGCATTACCGTATTTATAATTATAGTAAATGAATAAAAAGCTGAAAAAGTCTTGGCAGCATAATGGTTTGACCTACCGCCTTTTAAGGAGAAGCCCTTGGTTCAAAGCCCGGGCAAGTACCTCTGAGTTTTGCGTTTATGTGCGAAATTTAATTTGAAGTGTGAAGTGTAAGTGTGTGAAGAAAAAACATCGTTATGAAACCTGCACCTCAAAGAAGGGTTCACAACCTTGGAAAAGGGTTTAAAGTTCCCCAATCAGCATTGGGCCATGGTGGTGGACTATGCCCAACAGTGAGATAAGATCGAATACAAATAAATTCCTCCAACCTGACGGGACTCAAACCTGCGTCTATATGCCAATTTAGGGCCACGAAAAAGGCCTGTTTCTTTTTGTCTTCAATCTTTGTATTAATAATTATAACAAACTATTGTAGTAATTTTACAGAAAATAATTGAATATCATGGAATTAAACCATAACGTTATTCAATAAAATTAATATTTAATCTATTTACGTTTATAAGGGCTGTCGTTATATTTGAACCCCCGCCACGTATTGGTATTTAAAAATTAAGGAGTTTACCACTTTGCGTACCACTCACCGTGTTGAATTAAAAAAGAAACAAAATGGCGACCACAGCCGCCCGCGTTAGAAGATATTAATATTGTATTGGCGGAAAAAAGGTTGTATTATTATTATATTGACTACCTCGGTGGTTTAACGATTTAGACAGTAGACGTTGAATGCGGAGGTCCTGAATTGTATATAGGATCCGTTTGGAAAATGAACTTTTGTAAGTTGGATCTGGTCTGGGTGTTCTGGGAGGTGCTTCAGGATGAATTCCTCTGTTCTGGTACTCTATAGTACAGGTGATTCTCTAGTTTGAGACCATTCGATTAGCGTGGTTATCTGGCACATTATTATATTATGCCGTCCTGAACTACGATTCAGAACTCTTTGACATCTTAATCGAATCGATCGATTGGACATCGTTCTCGAATCGAAGGGCGCTTTCCGAGCTATTCATAATATTCGAGTTGAAACGTTCGATTCGGATTCGAATGCGATATCGTTATCCAACTACGTTTACGGAGTTAGTCGGTAAGTAAGAGATATATATTATTAATAAGTAAGAGATTTCCATATTACATTCTTGCTTTGCAAACAATAGGACGTTCGGTAACTTTCTTTCGTAACTGTGTTCTGAATAATGTTAATAACGGGTATGACGTCATTTCGGTTTGGTTTCGAATACGACAGTTTGACGTTCGATTCGGATGTTGTGAATAAAAATGCATAGAAATCGGTCGACCACTGAATTATCTTAAGATTCTGAATCGAACCCCTGGTAATATTCGTACTATTGACTTCTTAAGTACTTCATAACACTTTGAAATAGAGAAATACATATATTTTCATTATTCACGTTAATAAATACATTTGGTGAAAATTTTCATTGTAAATCTTACTTTGTTATACAGAGTATAATTTTGGTAGCTAATATCTTGGAAATTAATCCCTTTTTTTTCACGTAATATATTTTTGTTTCTATTAATGCAACATTTTTAAAACTAGCAGACAAGATCTAAGATGGCAGAACGGTGGAAGAATCCATTCTTCAATTGGCAGTGATTGTTATTAATATTAACAAGAAATTAATAACAACGCTGGCATTTCAAGGTTCAAAAGTCGGCTCTAATCATTATAAAATTGTCATAAATGACAGACAATTCTACTGATAACGAAGGTCTATTTTTTTAGAAAAATCAAAATGGTAAACAAATATGGCGGAATGATTGCAAATACCTACAAGAAAGAAAATGACGCATAACCTCATATATTGCTGTGAAGAAGTTTATTTAACAGTCCAAAACAATTATTATATTATAAATTATTACCTAAATAACTTACAAAACAGTTAACACCATTCTCTGAAACTTAGAAACATGGTATAGTACGAAAAAAGGCAAAAGGCATGTTTACCTTTTTGTTTTATTCTATGTAAAGTCTTTAGTTAGACGCGGCTACTGACAGCTTATCCCAATGGAACTTGTCGGCTAGGGATTCCGAGATCTGGTGTTCTTTAAGTTGCTTCTTCACAGCTCGCTCGACAATGCGCAGCGAGGAAAACATGTTGTGCTGAACGTTAGACGGCTGACGGTTGCGAGATGTCGTCTAGACGAAATAAATTGTATAAAAAAAGTGTTATGTATGTAAAACCATGGATCGATAACTGAAGAGGACTGCTAGTCGCGATACAAGACAACGTGGTCGGGTATTTAATATCAATCGGCACACCAGATAGTTATTATTGTAACTAATTTGTTTTACATTGACAAGCTGCAATTTATCAAAGCTACTCCAATTTCTAGTGATAACCATTAGTCGAAAAAAGCTGTTCCACATATGCAGATACATGCATAGATATAGTTACAAGGAGTGACATAGAGTTGTTAAAGACACCAAATATTAGTTAATTACTTTATCGAATTACGGACTTCTGGAAATAGTTTTACTGCATCGTAAGACAAAACGACTGACCTAGGAAGTCGAAGTTGGATTTTAAAGTAATTCTAATGGTCCATTTAAAAAAATGCAGTAAATGACTGACCTTTTACCAAAGCAGAGAATAAATAATCTCAGTACAGAGTACTAAAAAAACCGACCTCAAAAGTACGTGGAATTACGTCTATTTGCTAAGTTTTATTGAAATATCCCCTAGTTCGCCACTATACGGGACTTGACACTGGAGATAATAAAAATAGGTTCTCATTACGACACTACTCAAAGTATATGGAAAGAAAAACGCCTTGAATTGGAGAAATAGCAAAATCAACCATTAA
>NW_020653731.1:13125563-13127735 GCF_003589595.1 Hyposmocoma kahamanoa | reverse complement strand
GAATTGGAGAAATAGCAAAATCAACCATTAAAGTAATTGCTCCTAAATTAAAGGTAGGTGCTATTTATAAAAATGAATCTTCATGCGTGAACAGCCATCCTTCGACGTGGATGATTTTCTTCAAAATGAAATGGGACCACCATGGAAGTACCCCCTTTCCAACAAAAAAAGAATCATGAAAATCGGTTCACAAATACCGGAGTTATCGCGTAACATACATACAAAAAAAGAACATACAGTCGAATTGAGAACCTCTTCCTTTTTTGAAGTCGGTTAAAAAGTAACGAGAATCTCCGCCCCTCCCTAACTTCAGAGACCGCACTGCGCCCCGCATAATAGATTTGACGGTGACATTGACTGACCGGCAACACGGCTGTCAGTTATCTACTGCATTTTTTTACATGGCATTATTAGAATTACTTTAAAATCCAACTTCGACTTCCTAGGTCAGTAGTTTGTCCTACGATGCAGTAAAACCATTTCCTGAAATCTGGAATTCGAAACAATAATTAAGTACTATTTGGTGGTTTTTACAACTCTATATCTCTCCATGTAGCTATGTCTATACATGTATCTATATATGTGGAACACCCTTTTCCGACCTGTGGTGATAACAAACAAATCAACTAGATGGCGCTTACTGCACAGATTTTTAAGGATAGTGCCTGCTAGTCTTTCATATTAAGATCCACCCACATTAGGATACGTTAATTTGTAACTTAGTTTGTAACATACAATGGCATCTATTGACACGCATATTTGTCAAACTGTAGAAAATAGTTTCAGCTCATGATCAATATTTGAAAAATATTACAAGGAAAAAAACTAACTTCTCATATTTCATATTAAAGGGAATTAACTTATATCCCCAGCCATTTACATAATATAAACTACTTCCAAGCTATTGATCAGCGCCATCTAGATGTAAGACGGGATTTTGACCTTTTTCAGAGCTACGATCTGTGGTATGTAGCAGTCCTTTTGAGTTTTTGGTTCATGGTAAAACTCATCCAAAAAAAGATATTTCAATTCTTTATTGTATTTAGAATTGTGGTAGATGTTGTGGTTCGAAAGTTAAGTCGTATTATTAACTAAACTAACAGATTCACGGATTTAAGTGGAATTTTTTTTTTTGCTTGTCGAATATAGTTTTCCGTTGCCGCAGAAACTCATGATTGAGGACCATGAACAGATTCGAAAGAAATAAAACGAGTAAGAAATAAAATTCGACATGAATACGTGAGTTATCTCGATGCCCCCAATGAACACTATGCCAACTTTTTGATCATTTTCTGTTTTTTTTTTGTAAACAGCCATTAAATAGGGAATGAAACTATATTTCCGGATTTAAATCGCGTATATTTGTTTTTTCAAACAAACCGATGTTTCGGTTCAACCGTGACCATGGGCCTGTAAAGGGCCCGAAACGTCGGTTTGTTTGGAAAAACAAATATACGCGATTTAAATCCGGAAAAATAGTTTCATTTCCTATGTGTAACAATCGCGAAAACCTAAGAACTTGATAGCCATAATAAATTTTATTGACTAATATTATGCTCTCCGAATTCAAATTTCGCGAAAAAAATAATTACGAAATAAAAACAGTAGGGTAGAGTAGGAGTACTGCTGTCACTTATGGGATGGCTACTAAATACCAACTGGCCACCATGGACTCGACAAACGTGTCAAGAGGCTTATAGGTGACTCGGAATCAGTAGAATCAAAGCTTCAGAACCTTGAACACCGCCGTAAAGTTGCCTGCTTATCGATATTCTACAGGATATATCACGGAGAGTGTGCGATAGAATTGCATAATTTGATTCCACCTTCCCCTTTCCATCATCGGGGGACTAGACGTAGGCTGGGATTGCACCCCTATGTTGTGGATATTCCAAGGATTCGCACGAAGCATTTTGCTTCCACATTTATATGGCGAACGGCTATGGGGTGGAATTCCCTGTCTGCAGACTAGTTAGTTCCTGGAAAGTTATAACTTGGACCTTTTCAAGGCGAGAGTGAATAGGCATTATTGAGGTGTGCATGCTACATCATGGACCTCATCGTCACTTTCCACCAGGAGACATGGAGGTTAAATGCGAACTTACTTTTTATAAAAAAAATATAAAACTGGTCCAAAAATTAAGTTGGCGTATTGGTCATTGGAGTAACGTT
>NW_020653731.1:13121750-13125553 GCF_003589595.1 Hyposmocoma kahamanoa | reverse complement strand
TTTATTTATTAGATGTACAAAACAGTTTACATTCACTCCTTAACAAAAGCTTAAACAGTACTATTAGTTCTACTCTGGAATGTAAACCTAAACATGTACATACAGCATGATTAATCATGAGTAAACAATTTTGTTTAAAATATAATTTTTTTGTAAATTAATATAAAATACTTGGCATAATAAAACTGTAACATTAAATAAAATAGAATTACTATGACTATAACTGTGAAAGAGAGACCGTGGTGGTTGTGGATTCGATTGCGAAGTTTTTTAACATTGCTATCAAATATATCCATCTCTAAATCATCGCCAGGAGCAGCCATAAGGTCATTGTAGGCTCGACACATTATCGTCAATGGGTTGTAAAAAGAAGTATTATTAGTATAAACGTTCAATACGAATGGTCTAGGAAGGCGTCGTGGATTGCACTTGATGTTAAAATTAATATGGGACAGAAGCGTTGAGGATTTAAGGCTGCCGAGAAGCCATTTATGTAAATGTAGAAGATCCTGTACCCTACGTCTAGAATTCAAGGACATAACCTTAAAATGTGATAACTTCTCTTCGTAACGCGACAATTTGCGGCCGTTACTTTTAATATTAATTAATATTTTTTATACATTTTCTATTATACATCTTCTTCTCTTTTGTCTTTTATTATGTGCTCACATTGGTTGAGAAAAATACTATACATGCCTCGGCGGGAACGGGGATTGCTTGACTCGTACTCGTATACCCATACTCGTTGAGCAATCCCTTACATCCCGGCCTCTGCAATAATGAACTAATTGTTTTAAAAATAAAAGACATGTTTATGGTAGTTATGAAAAGTTTCATGTTTAAAAAAAAACTGACATTGTTTAATGAACTAAAAATTTAAAAAATAACTAATCTTGTGTAGTCTGATGGGCTAGCATTATATATTTTTAGGGATATGCAAATTTTCTTTAATACGTGAGGTTTAGATTTTAAATCTATTCCACGGCAGCCGCCGCCAACCGTGAGTCACCGCCAAAAACAACGCAAGCGCAATAAGAAACGCACAACTAAAGGAACCAGGCGAAAAGGTCTATTTGATGCTTCGCTTTCGCGCCGTTATATTAAATAAATTTTTGACGTGTGTCCTGTTTTGTTAAAGCGGCCATTTTTAAGTTAAGTCTTTTGGGGACAGCGGGACACGAAGCTTAGAAGGGGGACGATACCGCTCAAACTGGGCCCATGGTCACGTTATACATGGTGTATGTGGAAACATACTTGTAGCGTACGTTGTGCCATCTAGTCGGATTAATGTGAACTGCTGGGAAAACTATAATTTCATTGATTGCATTGTGTAAACGCAAACATTGCAATTACGTCGTAGAAATAGAGTCTACGTTTTACGTTTTCTGTTCAGGAAATAACAAAGTGTTACGTAAGAAGTAATTGTATTCAAGAATGAAGTGTACATTCCGTTGTTTATTACTTAATGGTATTTAGAAAACTGCAAATAGTTAGTGGATCGAATATCCTTATACGTTTTCCACGCTCAATAATAAAATGACATAATTCTAAAACTGTAATTTTATTTTTTTGTTGTATACTGACAAAATAAATAAAATTACATAACGTTCGAAACCGTTTTTCATGTCCAATATAGTAGAAGTAGAGCTCCTTGTGAAAGAGTTCGTCCAGCGAAGTAACACTATAACTATTTTTATGCATAGTTGGCGTAGCGTCTGGCACGGTTTGCTAGAAGACGTTGGTTCGAATCTAGTCGCATCTAAGGAATTTTTTCTCATTGTACGTATCGTACGTGTATCTTTGTACTAATTATCACAATTTGGAAATTTTTAAAAATGGAGCTTATTGCCAATAATGTGATTATTTTCATTTATACATGATATTTAATTATCCTTTTATAAACAAGTATATTTAACTGCCTCCGTGGCCGAATGGTAACTGACCATGCTGGACTGCCACACAAGAAGTACCGGGTTCGTTTCCCGTGCCGGGAGAAAGCCTACATTTATATCTCTCGTGAGTTTGGGTGTAATTTGTAGTTGTCTATGAGTGCGCGCGCATTATATATGTATTGGTTTCGTTTTGTATTTTTTATTTTCAAATCGTGTTTTCTCAATTCCACAATTTTGAGTTACAACAGTATTGGATTTCATGTGCGATAAGTCATAGTTTAATCAATATTTTTTCACATCGATTCTCGATTTCACTGATCGTATCCCACCACTGGTTCACGAAGTTTGACATGTGTTATACTAATCAAGCAAAATTTTACGGAGTGCACTAATGCGCGTATGATGTTCAGCGACTTTTTTAATTAAGTGTATTATCAGTAAATGAAAGCAGTAGGAGCTAACCGTGAAATTGTCGGTGGACCATAAACATTGTGTTTTTCTTTTAATGAATAACACACATTGCCGCGTATTTATAAATACACCTCGAGTGACGAATCAAAATCTTAATTTTGATTATTTTGCTTAATAATAATAATTTTTATTTTTTACGTTTATTACGTTTATTTGCTTAAAACATGGTTTAACAGAAGATGTCACAAGAAACAGTGTCAGTACAAACATACTTCGCATATATTAAATACCATGCAAATGTTTAGTTGTATAATGTCAATCAGACTACCACAATCGACTACTACTTTATTTATTAACTTCTGTAACAAACCTATTTTATGTATTAGACGGCCTTAAGCAATATTGTTCACTTTTAATTCCCTAAGAATCCGCTAGATGGCATTGACGCATTTGGCGTTATTTCGGAATCGCGGTGTTAAGATTTTCCCTCGAATGGTGACTACTCGAGCACAATTTTTTTAATGGGAAGAGAAATCTGAGAATACCGAGAGCTCAGTAAGGCTGACAGGAGTTGAGTCCCTTCTTGGGAACAACTGCCCGGACCTTCCGCATATAAGGTGAAAGTATATTGGCGACACACAAGGTGAAAAATAAATCTTCTGAACAACAATTTGGAGTTTCCCTTGCCTGGATCTGCGTAACCTCATCGCACGGTAAAGAGAGAACCTCCCTCCCTTACACTTCTTAATTTTACTTAAGTCGGCTGTTTTTAGTAATAAATTGACAACCTTTGTGACCCATATGTAATAAAGTATTTTTTATGATATCAAGTGACGGGACGAACAGTGCGCCTGTTGGTAAGCGCCTACCCATTTGTTATTTTTTTTAAATTTTTAATTATTTTAAAAATTTTATATATCATATTTTCATATGTTCTTTGTTGTTCTTTTTCTTTGTATATTATTATTTTATTACATTAAATGCTGTGTACGTCTGTAATAGGTACACCTATATAAGTACAATCCTAATGTAAAGTTACACTGTTATCTAAGAGTATATATATATATACTACTGTAGATGTACCTTGTCTATAAAATAAAAAATACCCAGCGGTAAGGTAAGAGCTAGATCCCAGCTTCCATTCCAGGTAGGATCTATTCGGGAAACGAAATTTTCGTGATTGGTTCGGATGACACGAAGTTAATTCCGTTGTTCAAGACCTACGGGAATACTCTCAAAGTTCGTCAACGAAAAGGCAGGCCCGTTAGAAACTGTCAAATCGCGTTATCATACATTCTTATTTCTAGTTCCTATCGAAACTTAAGTCTGTAGGTCATTTAGCTAATTAGGATTTCGTGATTCGTGAGTAAGGCTTTCCCGGTACGCAATGGAATTCTAAATTCCAAATTTTATTTTTATTTACTTATTTATTAAGGTTTATCAACAATTGTTACAACAACAATAAGAGTGATTACTCTTGCAGGGGTACGTACTATACAC
>NW_020653731.1:13102066-13121740 GCF_003589595.1 Hyposmocoma kahamanoa | reverse complement strand
ACACACACACACACACACACACACACACACACACACACACACACACAAACACACACACACACACGCACGCACGCACGCACGCACGCACGCACGCACGCACGCACGCACGCACACGCACACGCACACGCACACGCACACGCACACACACACACACACACACACACAAGTACGTACTAAACACAGCATGCAAGTAAATTAGTGGACACAATTAAATAGTTTTTAATTTTTTAATTTAATTTTTATTTAGTTTACTTTTAAGCCATTTATTTGTTACAACTAAGATTCATGTTTTCCCGCCGTGGTGGCAGCAACCAATCAATTACTTAAAACATATTACTGTAATTATTTTTATAGTATTTGTAATGGCTATAAATAAAGTTATTATTATTATTAGTCTCTGATGGATATGTATTCGAATCGTATATATGAATACATTTCGATAGTAAACAAAAAGAAAGTATAGTATTATATTATATTCTGTGCCTAAAGCTTGTGTAATAAGTTTAAAAAAAAACAAAAATAGGTCACGAAGACGTGATAGACCTACGGAATTTAAGGAATCGTGAATTACAGCTAGATTATTGACATTAATGCTAAGATGATTATATAAGGTGTATAGACGAGGAACTGGCGAGTTGCGACCAGCTATAATCCTGCGAATTGCCGTCGAAAAGAGAGCTTTAATTCTGTGACGGGATGTCCATTCCCATTGATATATAAATTTCTTGGTTTCAGTACAAGATGGTGTGGTTGTCACACGCTCACATTATTGATACAGGTTTTAAAGTAAATTAAATTTAGTAGTAGTAGAGGTAATTGTGAAAGTATTCGTCCAAGGAAAAGTTTTTTGGGAAGGATTTAGTAGAGGCGAAGCGGCACCGTCTTTTTATTGGTATTTTACAGGGTATGTCACGGAGAGTGTGTGATGGAATTACACGATTTAATTCCGGTGTGGCGGCTTTAGACGCCGCCTATTATCACCGGCTGGCTGTAGCAGTCTCTTTGGACGAGAGTCGCCAAGGAGGGTGTCACACTTGCTGTAAATGTTTGACAGTTTACAGTTACGTAAATGGTCATGTCAGCGATTGCAAATTGTTTACCCGGGTTTGATATAAAGATTTTGTAAAAACCACGAAACATTATAATTACATCGCCATTCACGAGTTCACTTCTTTTCCATTCGCTCGAAGCGTTACGCTTCCACATATGTGGCGAACGGCTATGGATTGGAATTCTCTGTTTGTAGACTTATTCCCTGAACGCATATAACTTCTGCCTGTGAGTTTGAGAGTCAACAGGCATTATTTAGGTGTGCATGCTCCATGTCGACCTCATCGTCACTTTCCGTTAGGTGAGATCGAGGTCAAATGCGCACTAATTTTTTTTTTATAAAAAAACCTGCCATCGTACTTATCAATGCTGCCAAGTAGTAAAGTGAACAGACCCATATCTTTCTACGTTCGTTTTGATTATAATGACCGTCCCTACCGACTCTTAAGGTATACTAGAATGGCACTATAACGTGTGCGTGCACAGGGACCTTCTAAGTTCAGGTACTGACCCCGCATTAGCCAGTGTACAGGGTTGTCACAGACCGTTGTCACTGACTTCATCCGGTTCTTACGAAGTTAGTACTTCGGGTGAGCCGCCCCGGGTGCACGTACAGTACCCTCCCTTTGTTCCAGATAGGTACTGGAGCTGTAGTTACGCTCACTCCCCGTTGCGCATTGCACAACTAACGGTTACCACCGGTGGTAGTAATGTGAACATTAGTGCGTTTTGGTTTTAAAAGGTAAAGGTGTTGGTGTCAACTTTGTTTCAGGGTGATAGGTGCAGTGGCAGTGCCCCTTAAGTCTTTGCGATTTAATAAAGCTCTTGGTGGTACTGCAACTATTATGGGTAGACGTAATGCTTACCACCAATCGCACGACGCTTTCGTCCTGTCACATATCATTAAAAAATAAATTGTTTGTTCATTGTGTCTTTTCCTTGACGAGCCGTAGCACAACGA
Organism: Hyposmocoma kahamanoa; assembly: GCF_003589595.1. Classification (NCBI taxonomy): domain Eukaryota; kingdom Metazoa; phylum Arthropoda; class Insecta; order Lepidoptera; family Cosmopterigidae; genus Hyposmocoma; species Hyposmocoma kahamanoa. The sequence continues at coordinate 13,119,729 of NW_020653731.1, read as the reverse complement.
GACATAAAACATTTTGACGTGGCTTGTTTCGTTTGTTTGGTTATTATTACAATTATTATTGTTTTTTAATGTTTCTTTTTCTGTTAATATTATTTTGTTTTCTGTAAATGTTTCTTATTTATTTGAATTTGCATGTGCAATGAACTTTATTTATTTTTTATTATTTTTAACGTTGTTTACACGTGAGATATTTTTCTATTATATTTATATTTGCTCATTTATATGTAGGGACATTTTCACGTACCTTACGGCAGAATTACTAGACGTAAATTGTTGTTTTTGTGTATATCTCTACATGTAAGTGTGTACTCAGGCATTCCACAAGAGTATTTAAATCAGAAGCCGCTATACCCGCTGAAGAACACCTTTCAGTTTTAGCAAACCTTGATTTATATAAATGTGGTGCATTAAGTGCTTAGACACCCGAGTAAATTAAAAATTATATTAAATAATTAGATAGAGAGAATTAATCTCCTAAGTGCATGAAATTTAAGAGTTATATTAAGTAATTGGAAGCACCTGAAGGCATTAAGCACCTAAGTGTACCCGCAGAAGTGAAGAATTGTAAAGATAAAAATAAAGTCGATAAATTTATTACACTATAACTTAATCTAATGCAAATAAAACAAATTTAACGGAAGCAATGATATCATAATAAGCAATTGGATGCACCCGAAGGAATTGAGCATCTACGTAGACCCGCCGAAGTTAAGAATCATATTAAGTAATGGGATGCACCCGAGGAAATTAAACACTTAAGTGCACCCGCGGAATTTAAGAATCATGAAGTAATTGAATGCACCAGAGGAAATTAAGCACCTAAGTACAACCGCGGAAGTTAAGAATCATGATGTAATTGGATGCACCTGGATGGAGGGAATTAAGCACCTAAGTACATCTGTGGAAATTGAGAATTATGACCGGTACTCTCGAAGGAATTTAGAATAATATTTACGAGAGTACTTATGATACACACGAGAGGAAAAATAATTATATTTTAGTAGTATTGTGCAACCCGACTATAAAAGAAATGTTGAGAAAAGAAACATTGCGCAATGATAATATTTCATAATTTTGCGATTGTAGTAGAACCCATTATTTTCCGCTACCTATAAACATTTTTATCATAGAATGTACTTAATTTTATAGTGAATTTTTAGTTGTATTTCCGCCATTCACAAAAACTTTACAAGGAAATAATAATAATGTCATTTTATTATATTTGCATTGATTGTATGGCACAAAGAATTTCCTTATATCGTCGACTTAGAGTGTAAACCTGAGCTACGCATTTTTACATATCGTAAAAGTGTTTCAACTAGTTTTTGTTAAAGCAAAACTTGTTTGAAATAAAATCGCCTTCAAATTACACGCTTGTAGAAGCGCTACAGATGTGCATCCACAGCGCTTCAGTAATTATTAGTTAGGAAAGGGGGTACTTCCATAGTGGTTCCATTTCATTTTGAAGAAAATCATTCACCTCGAAGGGTGGCTGTTCACGCATGAAGATTCATTTTTGAGCAATTACTTTAATGGTTGATTTTGCTATTTCTCCAATTCAAAGCGTTTTTCTCTCAATATACTTTGAGTAGTGAGAACCGATTTTTATTATCTCCAGTGTCAAGTCCTGTATAGTGGCGAACTAGGGGATATTTCAATAAAACTTAGCAAATAGACGTAATTCCACGTACTTTTTTAGGTCGGTTTTTTAGTACTCTGTACTGAGATTATTATTTGTTATAAATTGCCGAGGTACAATTAATCAAAGCTACTCTAATTCCTAGTGCTAACAAACAAATCTACTAAATGGCGCTTATTGCACAGATTTTTAAGGATAATTCCGGCTATGCTTTTATTTTGTCTAGGCTCCGCGCCATCTATCCATATTAGTAAGGGTTAATTTTTAAATTAGTTTGTAACACACAAGTTCAGATAATAATTATAGCTGACGTTCAACTTATATTTCATATTCAAAAAAAGAATTAATTGATATCCACGACCATTTTCATAATATAAACTACTTCCTTAATCCCTGTCATCGACTATATAACCAGAAATAAAGACGAGATAAGGGCCATCCATCCCTGGCAACTCATGAGGCAAATGGGCCTTATATCACGTTTAATATCAACTTTCGTTTGAGCGGAAATCACAAATTAGAAAACTGAAATAGTACAGTGCCAACAACTGACCTGCGTCTACGTATATTCCAAAAATATTCTGTATTTATTGTAATAAAGATAATATCTCTAACAATGAGGACTGTTCCATTCGATGGTGTGGCAAAACATCTAATTACAAAACAAATGGAATCACATTTCATCGGTAATTAAATATGTATTTTTTCAATTTTCATCCATTATAGCAAAGCTCAAGTTAAACTATTCGATTTGAAGTGAAACAGTTGACGACACCCGTCAATTGTTTCGAATTCGGGTTGGCCAATCGGAGCGCAGTTGTCACAGTAATGATTTGGCAGAATAGTTTTCAAACAAATTAAATGACATTTCGTCTCTATTTCTGGTTATATACTACTCTATGTTTCCTATTGATCAGCGCCATTTAGTTATAAGCTTGTGACATTTTTCAGAGTTACGGTCTGTAGTATGGAGATTAGCAGTCTTCTTGAGTTATGGGTCCATGGTACAACTAAATCACGTGACAACCTTATGCTCAGAGCGAAGCGTAGTTATTGACACGCAGAACAGGACAGTTTCATTACTTGTCCTATTATACCATTTGTTCGCGACAATAAGAAACTATATTTAGGCTCAATTTACTATGCCGGAAAGGGCTGGACGCGAATTTTATTTACCACAGCTTAATGAACTTTATTGGGAATCGTGTAACGTACAAACAGATACGAGCCTACAAACAGGAGGATTCTCGCACATTCTCGGGAATTCCAGCAGCAACAATAGGCTCACTGCCCACCACCACAAAAAGAATTGAAAACACGTATTTTTGTATTAACACAAAAAAACCACAAGGAAAAAAGTATACGAGTATATTGGTATAGTAATTTATATAGCTAACTCAGGTTCGGTAGCACCCCCTGGACGGCATCAATGCCCCTCAATTGCTTCAGAGGCCCCTACTGCCTTACTGGGAAAGTATGAGCTACAGTATCGGTATCTAGCAAAAAAGAGATGAGGAAAATTAAATTTGTGTCAATACGTTGCTATGTCTGCCGCGTGTTCCCACGACAACATTTCTATAACGATCACTCGTTTCATTTCGGGAGATGAGTGTGGACTTATATCAGTGTAAAACTTTTATAGATTTCTCACGGATGGCGCTACAGCAAAAAAAGTCGTTAAAAACCAGAAACAAAGATCTGCAATTTGCACATAGAAAAATTCGTAAGATTTGCTGTGTGGTTCGTTCCGAAGCTTAGTTTCGAGACCGTCAGCCACTGTATGCTCAAGACTCTGGTTCAAATCAGCTGGATTATATTTGTATTAATAATTATAACAGACTAGAGGAGTAATTTCACAAAAAAAAAAAAAAAAATTAAGCATTACTGAAATAAAAGATCGTGATATTCAACAAACTTTGTGCTTATTCAAGTGAAAATGAATATGATTACAAAATTTTCTAGTGGATGTAGGCTAAATATGGCTTCAATGGTTTCAATTTGTACGGTAGGTGAAAACGCGTATCTAATTCGTCGCTTCGAGTGTACATGCTGCGTACGATATTTCAGTTGCTTAGGCCCTTTGAAAAGTGTGCGCGTACCTAAAGGCGTGTTCCAATTATGTCGTAACGTTTTATTTATCGTTGGACGACTGTCTCGTCTAGCCTGTTCCCATATCACGACTAGATTGTCGTAGACGTTTATTTTATCATTAACCAACTATCTAACTGTTCCGACTAGATCGTGACAACAATTTGTCGGTTCACGGCAGCCGCCTTGTCGTTTGCACGACAGACAATCTGTCATCGTAACGTCAAAGAACAACTTCATTTAAATATACAAGTCACGACACTTTAAACTGCACGACTATCTGTCGTCACGACGTAATGGAAACGCGCCCTAACTCATCTATCCATAGGAAACGTACTGTGTACAGAAATACACAACACGGCTACAAAATAAAATTGCACTCTAAATAAAGAATACAATCAAAAACGTTTCACTGCATGTAGAACAGTATATACTCACTTACGGCCCGTATTACGGTCTGCATTGTGACTGCTCTATGGATAATTAGTGGACTGACTGGCCTCAAAGTTAGACTGATTAGACTGACAAAAATTCAAAATTAGATCTATTTTTCTTGTAGAAAAAAAAAAAACGACGAAGGCAGCTCTGATCAAACTGTTGGCGTGAGGAGATAAATTCCATTGAACGTGTTGCTTAGGCCTTTGAGAAATGGCAATGCAGAAGACTCGGTCCACAAGGTTTATTGTAAGAAACTATAAAAGAGGAAAAGGAAGACTGAAACAAATATTTAAAAAAATATATAATATCATGTGATAGAAGGAACAAGTCGTGTGGTAAGCTACACACCTTGTTCTTGAGCTTTACATCGCAAAGATTTCAGAGGTACTGACACTGCGCCCATCACCCTGAGACATAAGTTGACAAGTCCTATGTGCCTGTAATTTCACCAGCACCCTTACCCTTCAAAACCGGAACTCAGTAATGCTCACATTATTGCTTGGCGGCAGAGATAGTTAAGGTGGCAGTACGTTCCTGGACGAACTTTCACCAGGAACTCTATTGCTACTAAATATCAAATCATATCATATCAAAACACTTAAGTCACTCTTTGAAGGTTAGTAAAAGCTCGTAAACCCCGAAGACAACATTTTTCGTTTGCATAGTTGCAAGAAAATTTGATACTTACAGAAACAATATCAAGTAAACACTAGTCATATTTCTGTTATCACTGATATCTCGGAAGTGTGCGCGTGCGCCACACAATGTTCGGCTCGCGATTAAACCACGACTCTGCAATCGAGTGCATTTTATATCGGTTTCATTCATTTACATTGTTTGTGCTAATGTAATTGATACTTTAATTTTTTGTGTTGAAAAATTTGTTGTTTGTTTTCTCATTTAACGACTCCTATGCTTACTATACTAATATTATTTAAATGCGAAACTAACTTTCTCTATTACATTTTCACGCCTAAACCTCTGAACCAATATTGATGAGTTTTGGTATAGAGATAGACGGATACTTTTTGTCACAAAAGTAATTCCTAAAGGGAGTGAAATATGTGATGAAAGTTTGTATGGAGAACCAATAAAATTATGAAAATTGGTATGGTACAGTAAGCAACTCAAAGTACTTACCTACCCTACGCAGACAAATTCGCGGGCACCAGTTTTTTTAAATAAATAAAACATTGCTGTTTTGTTTTCTTGCTGTTGCAAAAAAAAAAAAAATTTATAACATAGGATAATAGTGTGTCAGCCAATCACTCCTTTATTTCACATACTCCTTCATTGATCACACATTAGGCAAACTTCCTGTACCATAAGAAGCAGACTTTTCAAATTACTACTCAAATTATCCAGACCCCTTCCTTTGGTCGTTTTTGATCGATCGGAATAAATTAAACATTAATTTTATGACAGATTCCTGCACCAACTGGGATTTTTATGGAATATTATAATGTTTTGTTGCTTTTTACCACCATGTTAATACCACCAATTATTTTGATTATGAAAGCAAATATCGAACACACAGAATTTTTTTCTTTTCGTCGACCCAATAGGACTTGAACCCACGTTCATGCTGCATTGCTCTAACCATCTCATACACGGGTCCAGTTACCGAGTCATCTAAATTCGTATGTGTTTTTGTTATAGATTTTTATAATGACCATTCGGCATTCATCGCCGCTAGTGACATCCAGTGAGAGATTTGTTTTAATAACCTCACCGCAGCTCAGATTAAACGTGTCGGTAACTGGACAGTGTAGCCAGCATACGACTGACTGCTATGTGGGATGTCAGCGTGATGTAGACGCAGTACGGGAAGCAACGTCGACTGATCTACCAATCACGCGCTCGATACGACACTTCCCCGCCGTAGCTACTCGCGCCCCACCACCAAATAAATCTAAAATGCGTTTGTTTCTGCGCATTTAAGGTCATTGTTTAAAATGTTTACCGCAATTAAATAAAAAAGGAATTTACGAAATAGTTTTTTTTTTCGATTTATTTTTTTTAGTGGGGCTCAGTTTCGGATATAGAATGACCTATGTAAATATGCAAATGCAAAATCAACACACTGTATATACATAGGTTATAATATCAAGTGACGGAACGAACAAGCCATGCTCATAGCAGAAACTGCGCGAAACTGAATTTACCCCTTGTTTACCACCCTTAGAGGTGGAATATTTTCTTCAAATTTAAATGGGACCACTGCTGAGGTACCGTCTTTCCAACAAAAGAATCATCAAAATCGGTTTACAAATGCTTAGTTATCACGTGAGTTATTGCGTAACATCAAGTATCAAAACCTCTCAACCAGAAGTATTAACATATATACATACATATATGTATATATATAGGTACTGTGCTACCAATGTTCACCATTGTTCGATTATGTTAAGCCGTGTGGGATAATATCCCACGTGCGACACGGAATATGCGCCATCAAAAAATACCAATTAAGTATTCATGTAAATATCCTGTCATTGTATCCGTGAGATATTGAAATAATTCACACTATTTTGATATGAATGTTAGGGGAGTTATTTCCAGGCTATATATTCATAGCTTGGTTAGCAGAAACGTCTTCCATACCAGAGACATTCGTAGTCCTGTGGCGTATGCCTTTAATTTCTAAGTTACGCACATTTTTTTATGATACCAAGGGACAGGACGAACAAGCCGTGCACCTGGTGTAAAGCAACACGCCTGTGCCGCTCATAAATCGCAAAGATGTGAGGGGCACTGCCTCTGTGCTTGTCACCCTGAGACATAAATTGACAAGTCTCATGTGCCTGTAATTTTACCAGCACCCATCGAAACAGAAACGCTGCCATGCTGACATTACTGTTTAGCGGTAGAAATAGATAAGGTGGCAGTACTTCTCTGGACGAACTCTTTCACTAGGTGCTCTACTGCTCACTGACAATGAAGAAAAACATAATGATGAAATCTGCACTTCGAAGAAGGTCCCCAATCCGAATTGGGTCAGAACGTGACGGACTATGGTCTAAAATCTCGCCTGAGAAGAGACCCGTGCCCAGCAGTGGGACGTATAAATAACGCACACACTCGTAGTCCCGCACTAGTGAAACCCTGTATCGCGAGTGCCGCCACGGACATACACATAGGTAGATACACAAATTACCCTCGAACTCACGAGGGAAATAAATGTAGACCACACAAATATTTCTCCCGTTTAGCATTGTAATCGTACGACCAGAGAGGCAGTTAAATCGGTTGATGATAACTGCCGCTCTATCTGTTCCATCAGGAAAGTAGCGCTGAATTGTACGGGATGGAAAAGAGAACGAGCAGAAAGAATTTTAAGATCTATTAACTAACTGATAACAATTTATGCGGCGAAGAGTCTCAACGGAAACGGAAGTAGTTTATTGGATATAAGATGGAGTTTATTGAACCTGACACTCCGCATCGAGTGTACAGGTTGAAAAATTAGTCAATCGAAGGAGGAATGGAGGGAGATCATACCAATTGACGGGACGAACAAGTCGTGCGCCTGATGTAGAGCGTCTCATGCCTGTCTATAGCAATTGGAGGTGGGCGTTTAAACGAAAAGCACTTAAAAAGTTGCTTTTTAAAATAAGCAAGCACGCTTTTCAATTTAAGCGTAAGCATTAACAACGTGCTTATATTTCAAGTTCCACCATCTATGTTTCCTAAGCAAATTAATTCATCAATGTGAATAATAGTTTTATAAACAAACAAACTTAACTACATTACTAAGTACACTTTAAAAACAGTTTCACAATCTACTACAGCGCCATACCTGATTAGTAACCGCCTTAAATTTGTATTTAGATAGATCAAAAATATCTCCTTCCGACAATAGCTCGTTATAATTATGAAATAATCACCTTAGAGGAGCGCGCATACCAGAATTTGTCCTATATGACCTAAGAGCAAAATGTCCATTACCAAAACGAGATTTCTCGGCACGGAACAGCACAACTTATTTGTTAGATCTCTACAGTCAAACAGAGTTACACGACTTGCTCACAAATCTATCTGTTTCCATTTCAGGTATGTTCGGAGAGCAGTGCAAGTGAATCTTCGCTGGAATCATCGAGCGGGTACGGCAGCCAGGGCGCTTTCGCGGCTGAAGACCATGCTCATCATCAACAGTTGCAGCATCCTGATGGTCAGTTGTTGTTTTTCTTGATGCTTGATGATCTTTTGATGTTTGTTCATATCTGTACGTAAATTGTGGTAGTTTTTGCATTACGAACAAAAACAATTGTTTTTTTACCTTACTAGTTTTGTTCAATTTAACATTAGAACACTTTTATACCTTTAGGAGTATGTTATCGAGAAAAGTAAAAATTTCGAAAGTTAATAAGTAAATCCCGAGGGTACACGGGAATGTTAGAAATGCCTATATCCATAGGTTCTAAAGTCGTTATTTGTGGAAGCACGTATTACAATTTTTTTGTGTACTTTGGAATTGTAGTGCTAATGGCATCGCACACCGGTTTCAACAGCGTCACAAGTCAAAAATCGTAATTTTATAGGTTTTGCTGTAGGCGTGTGCAGAATTTTCCCCACTTTTCCTTTATTTTCCTTACTAAACTGCTTCAGTGGCTGAACGGTTACACAGAAGTCCGGGATGGATTCCTGTGCCGGGAAAAATATTTATATGGCCTTCATTTATTATTCTTGTGAGTTTAGATGTAATTTGTGGTTGTTTATGTGTGTGTATATAAATATGTACATATGACTGTGTTGCCATAGTTTTGTCTGTAATTACAAATGTCACTTTTGCCCAACATTTTCTTTTTTTACTTGCCACGACTGCTATATTTGAGCTGTGTCAGTGTTAAAACCAGTGTGCGATATGTTCGATGAATTTCTTTTTTAGCCTCCGTTTCTTGACTTTCTTGACTTGACTTTGAAGTTTTAACTGAAGTTTTAATGTTCACCGAGTTATTTTTATTATTGAATCTATTTTTAAGTATTATTAAGGAAGAGGGGTTCATCGTATTATTAAAACTTCAATCGCAAGTCATAATACATTTTGTTTTTTTTTGAGTGTGTGTTTTGTGTTTTAACTGACTTCAAAGAAAATTGATCCTGAAAAATTATTCGTTTGTAAATCAATGGTCGGAATACGGCGTTCCAAATGAATAGACAAATATCTACATGTAGATACAAGCTGTGGTTAAACCACCTAATATTAAGTAATTGCTTTTTCGAATTCCGGATTTCCGGAAATATTTTTACCACATCGTGGGAGAAAACAACTCACGTCGGAAGTTCAAGTTGGAGTTCAAAGTAAATCTAGTTTCACTTACTACATGGTGCCAGTAAAAAACTGTAGTAGTTGAAAGGCTATTTCCGTAAACGAGGAATTCGAAAACACAGTCACTACAACCAACTTTATTTTTTGGTCATTATCAAAAATAACGATTTTTGTAAACAGCTATATTTATTTACAAATATTTTGCTGTTCGAATATTGTGTTAAAAAACAAATAAAGAAACATAAAACAAAATTCGAAAAAAAAAACAGAAAACCGAATTTTGTGTTGTTCCGACCGAACCGAAGTTGGCAATGTTCATAGGAAGTATCGATTTGGTGTTTTTAACCACTGTATGTCACTCCTTGTAGACATTTATCTAATCATTTGGAAAACCCGATTCCGACCATTGACTAAACACATAAGATACACTACAAAGCACACGTTTTTTGAAGTCGGTTTTCTTTTCATTTAATTTACGCTTTGCATGCCTCCTTAATTTGCAAACAGTCGAATCGGAAATCGTGACCCTACGACGCGACTGCGATCCAATCACGGCCGCTCGCGAGAGCTTCTCAGTGTCGCTGGGCAGTCTGGAAGAGGCCGTTCGGTCATTGGACGAGGCGTGTGAGACCCCGCCCTTTGCTACTATAGGCAAGAAACCCGCTGTGCCTAAACGGCGGCCCGTTTCCATGACAGGTTTGTAATAATTCCTTCAAAAAGTAAATGGTGTACTGATATGAAGAGTACTTTTGTGTTTTTATCTGCAAAACCGGCTCACAGTCGTAATTGAAAACTACAGAATAGAATTAGTACATTGTGTATTAAGGACGACAAGTAAGAAATTACTAACGAGGATCTATTAGAAGCCCGAAGCCAAAGGCTTGGGGGCTGTAATAACTCGAGTTTTGTGTTTTTTAACCGTCCGTGATGTATGCATACAATGTTTTTTATTACATTCGCAAGGAAATAAGTGCAATATAAATATGGTTGACAACACAATAATTATGAATTTGGCAAATGGCGGGATTTTTGTTTTTATTTTTAAATTCTTCCATAGATAATACAACTCGAACTAAAATGTTGTAAAAAGGAAACACGCATACAGCCATGATGGATTGCAAAAAAATTGCAAAATTTTTATACAGATAATAATTAAAACCAATTAAGTATAATAAATTCTTCATAATATGACTGAATTACAATAAAATTTCTGTTTAGATAACATTTTAAGCGAATGTTTAAATTTTGAACTTAACTAACCTCCTTGCTTGAAATTGACTCTGACCTATGTCAGAAATGCTTCCTTGCGCTGCAAATTAAAAAAAAAGCTCGTTACCGACCATGGCTGTAATGACAAAAAAGGCCCGTTTGTTTCATTTGGGGCATTATAGTCAAGTAAGCCACCATGTAATCATACCATTTACGAGCAAGTGTGATGAAAAATATACTTCATATTATCATTGTTACAATATTACAATTTAGAATACAATGTCAAGGTATAGCTGCAGTTAAGCTCCTTGTGAAAGAGTTTGTCCAGGGAAGTACTGCCACCTTACTTATTTCTGCCGCCAAGCAGTAATGTGAGCATGCATGTATATAAGGGAAATTTCTTGGTGTAAACGGGAATAACCTTAATTTGCTAGGTAAAATGGGAAAAACGACCAATGTACTTGATAAACCGGTTCTGAGGGCCTACTTTCGTTCTTCGTCCGACGTCGGTCCGAAAGAATTACTGTCAAATAAGTAATACATGTCCAATTAAAAGACGAAGAAAATAAATTTTTATTATCAACCATTCAACAAAATTTGTGTTCAATTTACAGCAACCGTGTGGTCCCGACGTGGTTCTTCCAGCTCACTGGGCAAGCCGCCTCCTCCAGTTCGCAGGTCTTCGTCAATATCTCGACCACAACGACCGGCCTACCCACAGGTAATATTATTTTTAAGTTTTCCTTATTCAAACTGGGGCGCAAACCACAATTGGGACACAAACCACAACTGGGACACAAACGCCTTCCTACCTTTTCTACAATACTACATTCTCTGGTCAGTGTTCGCTTGCCTAATTTCCATAGCAATTTTTATTATTTAAGTATTTGAGTATATACTTCTTATCGCATACACTATAATGCTTGCCATCGTGATGAAAGGGTGTGGCAATCGGCAAATATTGCCCAAGGTGCCCCAGATGTACGGGCACCCGGTATATACTATACTATACTCGAAGTTAACTTAAATAGAATAGACACTTATTGCAAATGCCATAACAAATAGATACAAAAAATAAATATTGATAACACTTAGACAAGCAAAACAAAAATAAAAAGAATTAATAAACAAAATAAAACATACAAAAAAAATATGACGACTACATGTTGTACTATTTTTTGTGCGGTTGTGGCGTACACAAAATGACTTCATTCAGCTTACGCTACAGCCAGAATTGACTGTGTATGAATAATAAAACTTACCACGGAAATTAGGCAGTAAATACTTTCCGAGAATGACGGATCAATAATTTTGCTTTAACACAAACCTTATTTGGACACCTCGTATTATGTAACGTCCATTTGCATATTTTCGTGGGTAAGTCCAAATTTAATCGGATCAATACAAAGAATAAGAAATCCCTGCATTCTCCACCTAAACATCCACACTCCAAATCAACAAGCTCTTATAACGTATGCATTACGTTCTTTCTAGATTAGTTATTCTCTCGCAAGGCTATGTTACTAATGTTATAAACAACTTTTGCTCAATAACTTTTAATAATTCATTAGATTTTAAATTATCAACGTGGATAACCTACTGAAGCCTCCTTTCACTCGCTCTGAGTATTACAAAGATTCCTTTACGATTAAGGCTGCAAAATTGTGAAACGATCTCCCATTTGAAATCCGACATTTTACCTATTTTCAAAACCGGATTGCATAAATATCTTCTACCACGGTCCTAGTCTGCAACGTGTATATATTTATTAGTAAATATAAGTTTATACTTATATAATATATGATTATAATATAAGTACGATAATAATTTATGGTCAAAATTGGTTTTTCGCCATTTTCAAATATGGCCGCCATAGAAGCGTTCGTTGGCGGCAGAAAAAAATTGCTCTGATCCCTTTGAAAATTGGATATGTGGAGTGCTTGATAATAATTTGTGATCAAAATTGGTTTTTCGCCATTTTTGAATATGGCCGCCATACGAGCGTTTATACAAATTAGCTCTAATTCAACTTAAAATCGTAATGTGGGGGCCTCTATAAGTGTTTGATAATAATTTATAGTCAAAATTTATTTTTCGCCTTTTTTCAATATGTCTGCCATACAAACTTTTTTAGCGGCAGATGAAAATCGGCTCTAATTTGATTAAAAACGGATATGTCGGGGTCTCTATGATTGTTTAATAATAATTAGTCATTGACTTACAATTATATGGACGTCGGGTCCGCGCTAAAAAGTATCCGAACTTATAGGGCGTTAAAATCGTATACAGAGCGTCATTCACGCTTTAGTCTTCATTTGTTCGACTGACAGCGAAGCAAGCAAAATTAGACAGTACTGCGATGACATTACAATTTAAATTCAACGTTTTAGCTTTTTCATGTTCCTTTACATGTCACTACGTTTAAATAGGTTGACTTGGGACATTTTTTTCGAGGTTTTTGTATTAGACCCGTCGTCCATATATTTGTAAGTCAATATAATTAGTAGTCAAAATTTCTTTTTCGCAATGTTTCAATATGGCAGCCATACAAACTTTTTTGGCGATGGATAAAAATTTCTTCTAATTCGACTGACGAGTCGAGTCAGTGGCTTCAATCATAATTTGGGGTAAAAATTTTGTTTCCGCCGTTTTTCGATGTCGGTACATCACCCCTTTGGCCAGAACTCCCCCTTCATGAAGGTCGATAGATGTTGAGTTGGTACTCTCACCACAAATGAATTAAAATTCACATTGTGGCGGAACCCCAACTGCTCGACACTCAGGGTAGCATTGGCTTTCACTCGTGTATGCTCCACAACATTTGCAGACTTTGTGGAGTAATGAAGCCGTGACACGAATAATAACGTTGTCGGTATTGCTGGACGCAGTAAATGATTAGGACCTGTCGGGGCGGTGCCACTAAATTTTCTGTTCCATATTTTTGTTACTACGAGTATATATTCCTACGATGTTTTATTATTATAGTTACAAATTACCATGTGTAAGGAGTTGAAGATATTAATGATGTTTCCATGTCCTAAAGGTACGTTAACGATTACGCATAACAACAACATTATTTTTTAATTTACTTTGACAGGGCAACGCAATGAGTCCGCAAGTGCCAACGACAGACGCCGACAATCTCCCGCCGCCACCAGCTTTTCTCTTGCAACCTGACCACGAATCTAATAACAGTATGTATAATATTTGTATATTTAACTGTCTCCGTGGCCGAACGACTGCCACGCATAGGTCCCAGGTTCGATTCAAAATGTTGAGTGTGTGCGTTATTAAAAAAAATTTGGTGTTGTTTTTTAAACACCGAACGAACGCCTCAATTCCATAAAGAAAGGCGCGTGGTTTGATCCGCGCTTTGCAACGCAAGTTCACCGCGAGATTATGCGAATGTGTGCGTCCTTACACGGCGCGGCGGGCATGCACACATACGAACCACGCTGCTACGTTTATATCGAGCTACATTACTTGTCTTATTATATTAGACCAATGTTCTAACATGGCTTATATCTGTACCGAGATCAAGCGTTGAAATAAACACATTAATATAACTCATTTCAGGCCACCAGAATATAGTCGCAGAAACGGTTAAACAGCTAACCGAGCTGAAACACATGCCCGCCTCGCCGGGCCTCGTCCGCCGCAGCCTGCACCAGCTGCAGAACTCCAGCACCGCCCACCAGGCCAGCCCCACCCAGACGACTATGTCCACCTTCCTACAGGCCAAGAGCAATTTCTCGTCCAGCACAAGCCTCAACAGTACTGGGAATCTCAACCCTATTTACGGGCAGACAGGGCACAGGATTATGGCTTATGTGGAAAACAATGTTTACGTCAGAAAGAATAGCTTGAATAGCTCCAATTCTGATTTGTTTAGGGATGCTGGGGGTAAGAAAATTTTTATTTAAATAAGAAAGTTAACAATACAGCTACGCAATTGCATACGTATATTACACACGCGTCTTTTGCGTACTTCGGTGACAAATATCCATAGAGTATAATGTAATGTGCTAGACAACACCCCAAAACTCAAACTAAGAAATTCCTTGTAGTATGAGTACCAGAACAAAGGCATTCACTCTGGGGCACTTCCCAGAAGGCGATGGTACACCAGAACCAATTCAGAAAAGTTCATTTCCCAAATTGTTCCTACCGGGAAGCGAACCCTGGACCTCTGCACCCAGCCAACAGTGTAAACCCATAGGCTATCAAGGTCGACAAGTGACCCATTCAGCTTTGACAGGTTTTCTCTATTGAAATAAACACTGTATAGTCCGTCTTTTTTGAAGACTGAAAAATGTCATTTGCTGGGTCGCCAGTTTTCGTAAAATTTAGTCATAATCGAAATAGTCATGTAGTTGTTGTCGGCAGATTGATATCGATAGATTGTGAAGTCGCTTACCACCAGGCGTACGACTCGCATCGTCCCGTCCCTTGGTAACAAAAAATTGGTGATAAAACAAGGACAATAAACAGAATTTAATAGTTTCGGGACAGCGCCCAAGACAAAAGGCAAGCTTCTTTCCCAGCAAGACTTCCCAGAAAGAAAAAGATATTAAGAATAGTGATTTTAATTGAATTGAGTGTAAATAATTGTAATTTACAGAAGTAACATACGAGAGTCGAGGCTCCCCCCACGGGTCCAGCCCCTCGACTCCTAGCTATGGCGAGAACAACTCTTTCTCCAGCTTCGGGCCTAGGACCAGCGAGTCTCACTACGGACAAACAGGTCAGCCCCCGTAGCATGACGCCTCGATAAAGCTATTATATTCACATTGCGTTGTCAAATTAGAGTGATAAACCGGCATTTTAAAATTTTAACAGCAAACATGGCGAGCATTGTGACGTCTCATTTTTATGTCATCGCGAGCGCCGGCGACCATTGACTGCATAAGATTAACACAGTGCCAAACATGGTTACAATGTCACAGCTGATTTTAAAACATTTGCACAGTAATTTTGTCAGCGTAAAAATTGAGCGCGACAAACGAGATGAAAATTCATTTTTTGTTTCATGGTTTTCGCGGCGATGATTAAACGACAAAGATAGGTATATATTCAATTTCATATCGTTGTCCTTGTTCTGAAAAATGTATAATAGTTGATTACCGAATAAGCAAATTTAGATTTATCAACTGAATGAAATATTGTCACGGGGAGGTTTATCACACATGTGCTACGGCCACAGGTCGATATAAAAATCATATACAAACATATTTTTAGTTTTTTTAGTCTATCCAGCCATTTTATTAACAATTTTACTTTTATAAGAAAGTCATGATATCATAATATGGATAACGCGATTTTTAAATTTCTACACCGGCTGCCTGAGTGTTGCCTGCGTATTTGAGTGAAGAAGAAAGAAGTTCAAACGTTATTATTTGAATTTGGAATGTCCTTAAGAATTACCTGGGATATATCACTAGATGGCGTTGATTTAAGTTGTGTTAATTTTTTCTTTGGTCTTATAAGAAAACCTATTTTTAATTTCATTAGATTTGTTGAAAGTCTGGTACACAAATTGGGGCAGCTGATCATCGAACCCTGGATATTTATATAGTGTCAAGAATGAATAATTACTGATTCATCGTTGTTTTCTGAAAATTTTCTTTATAGGCTAAATTATTGTTTATTTTTCATTTCTAAGAATAAGTACGTCACTGGAGTTGTAAATAAGGACGTCTGTGCTATGTAAAGCAACCGCATTTTTCCCACATAGTCTTTATATTTCCCAAGTTTACGTAAATAAATTCTTTCGACAACCTTTGTAGGTGAGCAATGGCATTTTCCTGTTAATATTTATTTTTCTCAACACAGGAAACAACGTCAAACTTTAAATAAAGCAATTTTTGCGACTTCGGTGGTTCAACAGTTAGCTTGATAAGGTGGTTCCGAGTTCCACTCTCAGAAGGACTTATTTAGGAAAAAGTTTTCTAAATTGGATTTCGTTACTCTAGTACTCATAGTATAGGGAATTCTTTAGTTTGATATCAGGTAAGTGGTGCGATGGTCTGACAAATTAGTAGTAATAAGATATAATAAGTATAAGGGTCGTATTCCCAAACTCTACTCAATGCTCAAGTCAGGACTTGAGTATGATTTCAAGCACTGGAAATACGACTCTAATGGCAAGGACTTGAGTATGATTTCTAGTGCTTTAAATCATACTCAAAACCTGACTTGAACATTGAGTAGAGTTCTGGAATACGACCCTAAGTACTGAAACCTGAGCAAGCGAAAGATTCTAAGATTAGAAAGATCAAAAATAGAATCGTGAGCGTAGCGAAGGTTTTAAGCCACGAAGCTCAAAATATCTTTGCTACAACACATAACTTTTCACCTCACTATAGCGAGGAAAATGGTAGATGAAAGAAATCAGTTTTGATAAACAAAATTAGTGATCGTTGTCAATTGTATGTATAATGTACGACAAATCGCATAGTTGAACGTGTCATGTTATTTTTAACATCGAAAGAAAAAGTTAGGTGCGGTATCGTCAAGTTTGAATTGCAAAAACCTTTTCCACGCCAGTGTGGAAAAAACGCTTTTCTGCGCAGGTTTGTAATGAGAAAGAAAGTCTTTCCGAGCTAGTGAGGTGAAAAATAATTTTCATCAATCAGTGTTCTCTACCGTGCGTTGTTTTCGTTTTCAGGCTTCAAGCTGCAACAAGAGAAGAAATACGGGCAAAGCAACACTATTTACGCGCAGCCATCGCAGATAATCGCGGGTTTCAACAACATGTCGCTGGCGCGACACGACGCGCTCAGCCCGCTGGCGCTGCGCAAGAACATCGCGGCGCGCAGCCACAGCGCCGACCGGCACCACGCCGACCGTGAGTGTCGAACGGGAGACCCCCTACGGACATGCTTATTGTTCATACAAAGATCGAACAGACGCCCTTGATAGCTATGGACTTCGTATCAGTCGTAGTAGTACATTAAGTATTAAATTTTTGTAAAATTTGCATTGACTTACAATTATATGGACGTCGGGTCCGCGCTAAAA
>NW_020653731.1:13084632-13097066 GCF_003589595.1 Hyposmocoma kahamanoa | reverse complement strand
ATAGAATAGAATAGAATAGAATAGAATAGAATACATTTATTACATAACACCACAACACAATAATAAACAGTAAAAAATAAAAAGTAAAAACAATAAAAAAATAAAACAGAACTAAATTAAAACTAAAACAAACTAAATTAAAACAAACAGAAAATGAATAACAAAAAAGAAAACTAAATAAAATTAATTATAAATAAAATCTTAGCAATAAATAATTATGCGACCACAAAGCTGGTCAACACTATTGCTGTACTAAGTATGTAGATGTCATGTGTGCGGCTGTGGCGTATGTAATAGGATCCACTCAGCTAATGTCACCGCCGGGACAAGGCTGTGACGCTGATTTTCAGTGGACCCTGAATATTGGACTAGTGGACCCGATATAGCTGCCGTTTATCGTAAAGTAACGGAACGCTTATACCAGATGGTGTGGTACTTAGATCGTCCAGTGGATTCGTATTGGATGTCGTGCTCGAATGCGTTTGTCCGGCGATCTTTCTTGAGCACTCCACGGTCTCCATTTTTTGCCCGCAAGCAGTTCTTCAACAAAGAAGAGTGGGATCACTACTTCTGAAATTATTGTAAAATTACATTTAAATCATATAACATGCAAATTAAGTTCTTAAAACTACTTGGGGAAAAAAACAAAGTCAAATGTAATGGTGACTACACTAAATTATTCATAATTTGTAAAACACAGATCTAAATAATCTCAGTACAGAGTACTAAAAAACGGACCTCAAAAGTGCATATAATTACCAAGTGCGCAAACCCGGATTCATCCCCTAGTTCGCCACTATACGGGACTTGACACGGGAGATAATAAAAATCGGTTCTCACTACTCAAAGTATATTGAGAGAAAACGCCTCGAATTGGAGAATAGCAAAATCAACCATTAAAATAATTTGCTCCTTATAATAAAATTTAGGCGCTATTTATAAAAATGAATCTTCATGCGTGTACAGCCACCCTTAGCGGTGGATGATTTTCTTCAAAATTAAATGGGATCACTATGGAGGTACCATCTTTCCAACAAAAAAAAGAATCATGAAAATCGATTTACAAATACCGGAGTTATCGCGTAATTTACATACAAAAAGAAACGCAGTCGAATTGAAAACCTCTTTCTTTTTTTGAAGTCGGTTAAAAATGATAATACAAGAAAAAACTTAAGTTTGTTTCTACTAAATTTATTATATTTTATAAAAAGTCGTATAATAAAAGTAATTTTTTATGATGTTAGTAATATAGTCCTGCGAGGTTGTTAGTATTTTAAAAATTATCCTGTATATTGATTAAAAGTCTCACTCTTTGGTTAGCCTTCTAACTTTGTGGTTTTACTACATATGGAAAAGTCAATGTAGTTTAAAAATAAAATCGTCTATGTTTCAGAGGGCCTTATCGCCACCCTGAGCGCTAAGCTGGCGCCGCAACTGTCGCCGCGAACCACCCGCCGCGCCATTTCCACGATCACCTCGGCCGACCCATCGCACAAAATCAAAGGTAGCAAACGCTGCACCGATCTTTTGTTTCCTTTTACTTTTAAAAACAGCTTCCTCATTTCTAAATAAAATTGGCACATGATACAGCATTGTCTTCCGTATTTGCAGAAAATCCCGTATTTGACGTGATTTTACGTTTACATTGTTTTAAATAGACAGTTAAATAATAAAAATAATTTATTTCAAGTCACTTGGACCCTTCTGTCTTAGTTACAATTTTATTAAATAATATTTGACACAATAAAATTTTGTACAGTTCAATTATTATAGAAAAAAAATTACAAATTTAATTATTACAGAATGAAATATAATAAATTAAATTATTAGGTACGGAATTAAATTAAATAAATTAAATTATTACACAGTTACTATTCCAAATACGATTCCAATTACTACTTTCATCCAATGCGTCTGGATAGAACAATAAAATTTAGAGGTATATAATCTTCAGGACACCATTGTCACTGTGCTGCAGGCGATGTGTCAGCGATGCCGTTTTTTGCGGATTGTTGCATTAAACCGTCCATTCGGGCATCTCGGCAAACATGCCTGACGCGCTGCCGCACCGCGGTAGACGCAATAGTATCCTGAATATATTATTTTATATTGTATTGTACCAGTAGAAGCCCTCAGGAGTTTTAATGGCCCGAACATTTGTAA
Organism: Hyposmocoma kahamanoa; assembly: GCF_003589595.1. Taxonomy (NCBI): domain Eukaryota; kingdom Metazoa; phylum Arthropoda; class Insecta; order Lepidoptera; family Cosmopterigidae; genus Hyposmocoma; species Hyposmocoma kahamanoa. Next base: position 13,094,903 of record NW_020653731.1, on the reverse strand, counting down.
TTGCTGTTGTGTCTTTTAAATCACTCTTGCGAGTATTAAAAACTGATTAATAAGACTTTAAATTTTCTATTTTATTAATTTTTTTTAATCGTTACCACATACAAATAAGTATCTTTGTATCGTTAATCTGCACCTCACTTGGAGATTAGGGCTGTCACGTTGTTATTTTAGTTATACCTACAGATTGTAAACATAATTTGAAAAAATTAAGGTGTAATAACAGTATTCTCATGCTTTTGTGGATAAATCTTTGTTAAATATAGTACTTAATTAATGCATTAATATTTTTATACCAGCATGAAGATGCACTGACGTAGGTACATGACTGAGAAGGTTTTTCAAAAATCTCTTACCAGTATGAAATTGAATACTTGCAGGGCCGAAGTCAGCGGCAGTGCAGCCCGCGTTCCTAGACAAGCTATCAGCTACAATTGAACAGCAGAAGCGCCAGTTGGACTCGCCCCGCGCCAAAACTGTGCGGGATATGATCAATGCGCATACGCAGGTATGGCATGAATATACAGACAACATACATATATTACCATTAGTAATAGACTTTTTTATATAATAACAAGTCATGCGCCTGATGCCAAGCTACACGTCCATAACAGTCCTATGTGCTTGTAATTCAACACCCTTCCCTTCCAAACCGGGACGCAGTAATATTCACATTATTGCTTGGTAGCAGAAATAGATAAGGTGGCAGAACTTCCCTGGACGAACTCTTTCACAAGGATCTATAATGCTACTAAAAGATATCCTTCTGGCAGTTGCAAGCTACGATGTGTCGTCATATTGTGGTTTATTATGTAAGTTATACGTAGAAAAACTAATATATCAAGGAAATGATCGTGGGACAGGAAGGAAAAAGGCTTTGGAATATATACGTTTAAGGACAAACAATTTGACATTGAACCATTTTTCGGTTCCGAATATGGCCGCAAGGGAATTGTTAATGTCGCCAGGATATGGATAAAGGCCACATCTGCAGAACGGCAACTTTTTCTGGAGACAGGTTTAACGTTAATCTAATTTGTCGATAAGTTTTTTATGTTTGAATAGAAGAGTTATATTATTTGTATAAAAGATTTTTTTACCTATTGGTATTATACAAGAATATAATTATGCAAGTTTTTCACGCTCCTATTAAATTACTTAAGCGGTGTTGTTTGCAAAGCGACGATATATATAAATTGTTTCACGTAGTTCGTATTATGTTAAGGACTTGTATGTATGTGATAAAACACTTGACGCATTATCACACGTGGTCTTAAATTAACTTGTAAAAAAATTGTGTTATTGTCATTTTACATAGGTTTTCCCTTATTTGCAGAGCCTTTGGTGGCATTTCACATGGCTATTTGTATATGCGCATTTGATATATTTGGCAAACAATCAACATGTGTAAATAACGTGTGTGACAAAATATTTGCCTTTTTTGCCTCTTCGACAAATACAGCCAACACTAAAATCGCGTTATCGTGCGCTGGTTGGTTGGAGCTAAATAGGCAAATACGCAACTAAATCTTCCACACTATAGTCATATTCATTATTTTAACTCATTATTTGGCTCCATGTTTACACAGTCATATTTTTTTATATATAATACTAAGTAACGGCACCAACACATCGTGCGCCTAATGGTAGGCGATGCGACTGTCCATAACAGTTGCAGTGGCACTCAGAGGTTCACAAAGATATGAGGGGCACTGCCACCACCACCACTTGACCCGACCACATAAGGCATAAGCTGCAAGTCCCATGTGCCTGTAATTTCGCCAGCACCCTTACCCTTCGAAATCGGAATTCAACATTACCGCTTGGCGGCAGAAATAGGTACGATGGCAATACTTCCCCGGACGGACTCTTTCACAAACACTCTACTGCTACTCATGTACAACATGACTTATTTAACCACGAATTTTGAATGACATAAACAGTGACTTATGTAACGTGATGCAATGTATGAATGACATAAACTCAGAGTTGTAACTTATGATATCATTAAGTTTTTATTATCATTTAGTTATTGAATGTCAGGACGTTTCAATACCGTGATGATTAAATTATTTTTTGTGAAATGACTCCACTAGTTTGTTATAAATATATATCTTACCTATTTCTGCCGCCAAGTAATTACTGCGTTTCGGGTGACGGGCACAATGGCAGTGCTGGTCAGATATTTGCTGTTTAAAGCTCTGAGTGGCGATGTAACTGTTATAGGTAGCGTGTCGCTTATCAACAGATGCACGACTTAATCATTCCTCTGCCTCCGTGGCCGAACGGTCACCATGCCGGACTGCCACGCAGAGGTCCTAGGTTCGATTCCCAGGCCGGGAGAAATATCTGTTTGGCCTACATTTGTTGCTCTCGTGGGTTTGGGTGACCGTCAGGATGGCTGGTCGCGCGTCGCATCTGGCACTGAGTTCAAGAATTGCAACCTATTTGCTACTATTTACTACCTTTTCTAAATAATTGCTACCTTTGATATATTCTGAGAAATAAAAAAATTATTGACCAGCCATTCTGACGTCAGGATGGCTGGTCGCCACTTTGTTCAGCATGAAGGGAGCAGATTTTCCAGAAGTATGTATTACCAATAATTGGTACCTATTTGCGAATTAAAAGTATACGCTTCTTATTTACATTAGTTGAAAAATATCTGATTGAAAATTTTACGAAGAAGTGCCTGATTAAATTAAAAAAGCAAAAGTTTTTAGTGCTTTATTGCCATAATACAAAAGGCAGGCGTTGATACTTCTTAGTAAAATTTTCAATCGTTTATATTTTTTAACTAATGTAGATAGGAAGCGTATTTACCTTTAATTCGTGAAGGTAGCAAATAGGTTGCAATTATTGGTAATACATACGTCTGGAAAATCTGCTCCTTTCATGCTGAACAAAGTGGCTACCAGCCATCCTGACGTCAGAATGGCTGGTAATTTTTTTTTCTCAATATATCAAAGGTAGCAATTATTTAGAAAAGGTAGCAATTCTTGAATATACACTCAGTCTTATTCCAGAACTCTACTCAATACTCAAGTCAGGACTTGAGTATTGCAGTGAGCACTGAAAATCATACTCAAGTCCTTGCCATTAGGGTCGTATTTCCAGTGCTTGAAATCATACTCAAGTCTGCTCAAATCCTGACTTGAGCATTGAGTAGTTCTGGAATACGACCCTCAGAGCCAGTTGCGACAGGCGATCAGCCATCCTGACGGTCACTGAGTTTGGGTGTAATTTGTGGTTGTCTATATGTGTGTCCATGGCGCCCGCGTTGCTTTTAATTTCAGGAGAAAAATTGTCTTAAAATTTAATGTAAATTATAACTGTTTTATAAAAGAAAAATGAACTCAAAGGTTCGTGACGTTACACCTAGTTGCTAAGTGTTATTGACATCGGTTTTATCTCCTAATTTGCCATCCTTAGAGGTGGAATTTTTCAAATTCGAATGAGACCGCTTCTGAGAGACCTTCTTTCGAATAAAAAAGAATCACAAATATTGGGGTAACCACATGACATACACACATTAGCAGCAGTAGAGCTCCGTTGTGAAAGATTTCGTCCCGGGAAGTACTGCCTTACCTATTTCTGCCGCCAAGCAGTAATATTAGCATTACTTCTTTATTTAGAAGCGTAAGGGTGCTAGTGAAATTGCAGGCACATGAAACACTTGTCATCTTCTGTCTCGGGGTGACGGGGCAGTGGCATGGCACTGCAACTGACATGAACACGACTTCGTCCCATCACTTGATATCATAAACAAAGAAAACATTACATTCCCTACATTAAGATGGTTAAAAAAATTGCTTATTCATTCGTCATCGAGTTGAGAAACTCTTTTTCTAAAGTCGGTTAATGATTAACCATTCCAGCCTGACCCCCGCCAGTGCCACACCTCGCTTATGGAGCAGATCAAACGCGGTGCGACGCTCAAGCGAAATAAACACTGCAACGACCGTTCGGCCCCCAAGATACGCTAAAGGGACTAACTAAATATACGGACAGGTAAATACATTTCAATTTATTCCTAGAGGCCGCTATACTGGGTGACACGAGGGGAAGTATTTTACATATTGTACATCGTTTATACCTCCTATAAACGATACTTAATTTGTGACCTGTTCTGTAAAAACTAATTTTATGACAAAATTCGTTTTTTTTTATTTTCAAATTTTGTTTTTTGTTTCTTAATTTTTTTATCACAAAATTCGGATAGCATAATATTAGTCAATAAATATGGCTGTTTACAAAAATAACAGAAAGTGACCAAAAAATAAAGATAAAATATTTATACAAAGTAAGTTTTCTAACAAAATGAATTGATCGTTGAAAGACCAAGTACAAAGACACGACGCAAGCACATAGAAGAATTCGTGAGGTCCGTTGGTTCGTTCCGTGGCTTAGTTGGTATAGCGTCTGGCACGGTATGCAAGAAGACGTCGGTTCGAATCCGACCGGATCGAAGGAATTTTTTCTGAGTGTTTTTTCTGAGTGTTCGATCTTTGTATTAATAATTATAACAAACTAGTGGAGTAATTTCACAAAAAATAATTGAATATCAATTCAATAAAAATTTAATTAAAATGAATTGATGTCACGATTCGCTAACAACAGGAATTAATTAATTCTAAATCCGATGCTCGTACATTTTCTTATCTTATTTACATGAATATTCGAAGTAATACGCCAACATTTTGTTTTTAACTCGTCCACGTAAACATATTCTATGATTGGTTGTAAATAACTAATTTTTTTCAAAAACAAGCTAGTTACATACACTCATCAGTGGCGTAAAGAACAATAATAATTATTTGTGCTATGAAAGCGTATGTAACACTGGATCGCAACAATAAAAGTATATTATTTTCCGTGTTCACAATAATATAAAGAAAAATTATCCAAGTATAAAGGTCACACGAACAATAAATTAATTAATATCTGCAATAAACTATGGTTTATATACCTATGGACGCACTTATCTGACCTACTTGAACAGTATCTATAAACTGCAGCTATGTTTATTAAAGTTAATTGTTCCTTACGACGTAAAATCAAAATTTAAGATAACTATGACAAATTACTTAAGCTACAATGCTATTCGTATGTCAGGAATCATCCGATCATTTACCTTACCAACGTATACTTTGCCGGGATACAACAACGTATATGGAATGTGCAGGCCGGACTACATGCAACCAGAAATTCTGAACGTTCTACCAGCCAGTGCAAAGTGACATTGAGGGCCATCACCCTCTTGACATCTCAAGAAATGCAAAACCATTTTAAAGAGACACTACCTTGGTTTGTAGTATAATATCTATAGCACTTATGTAAATGTAGACATATACTCTTCAATTTATTAATATTATAGTGAATTGTAAGTTAATTTAAGTGTCAAGCTTGTTAGCTCATCGCTAGGTGGATAGCCAACTAAGTTTTTACCTAGCAATAAAAAAGAGTCGTTTTTTGTGAAATTTGTTTTTGAAATTGAATAAATAAATTAAAAAAAAACATAATAAATTAATAAGTATATCGCCGGCTAGCATTCGTTTTTAAACGCAAACTTTACCAACTTTACCTTCGTTAGTAACATTCAAACAGAAATTAAAAGAGCATTTCCTTTCGAAGTCGAATCACATAAACATAAACTAACAATTTGTTTCATAATAGTATATATTGTGTTTATATGTTAATTTATGTATATTAAGTTTATGTAGGTATATTTATCATTTTTACTTATATTATCGTCATTTATATTAAAATTTTAATTGATTTATTTATTTGACAATAAACTACATACTGCTTACAGAAAATCCGAACGTAAAAGCAATTTTAAGGCTAACTGGATAGTACTTAAGCATAACATCACAATTGTATTACAAAATAATAATAATATTACTATATACATATTACTATTATGTAAAGTATAATTGATGCATACAAATAGAATAATTACATGGAATTAAATATATTGCAAGTACATTATAATAGGGTCGGCTGGAAGAGATCTCTTCTGTAAGTAAGCTCACCTTTGTATATGTCCATTATGACATGTGTTTTTAATGTATGTTCTTTGTGCAATAAAGAACTTATTGAAAAAAAAAATTCTCCTACATGTACTAATATTAGTTCCGAGATTCACCGCTAGATGGCATTGGGATCGAGATAGAACGCGCTATCAAAGTTACGCGCGTAAACCATGACATCCTGCCATAGAAATTTTGAAGTTTAACTTTGCGCAGAGGCAATATCGTAACCGATGAGGTTTATCCGAGGTGCGATTATTGCTAGTTGAAAACTTTACCAATACCCCGCCAAGTGGACGTGAAACACCGTCCGCTACGGCAATTTTTGAATGGCTGTTATAGCCTAATAAATTATTATATACTGTATGTACAGAAATCGGCTAACTAGACATGGGGAATAGCGTTACATTTCTATCGCCGACTGTCTTTCCGGTTCCAAAAAAGTCACCGTCGCAAGCATCATCAGTGATTTTGTCACAACTGTTACTTCCGTGACCTTGTCACGCCTATAACTTACATCACGATATACGGTTTTAGCGAGCGGCTTGTTTCTAATACTTATAGCCGTTTTTTATAGAATGATTTAAGTTTTTACTCCCTTTGTAATAAGTTTCAAGTCCATTCAAAAAGTTGATTTTGTATGTAATGTAATTTTGTTTGTTACTTATTTAATGCGAATCTTTGGGTTGTTAAAAATAGCAATAAAGTGTATGTAATATTTCTAATAGAATACACAAAGTAGATTATACATAAATATAAAATACCAACTCTTCCTATAATAAAACAAATATACAAAAATATTTTACTTTGTTAACAAATAGGTTTATAGTAACTGCTGCAGATTTTTGTCATCCGCTCTTTCTAGTAGTAATAAGCACCTATGACCCTTGTGAGTTATCAAAGAAAGTCATCCTATTTCACTCACTCCCATCGCCGAAATGGCCCGATTTGAAGAGAACTACAACGAGTGGCGCGCTCTGTCACCACGGAACGAGTCACGGTGATACTGTTTGACGGCGGATCATCGTGATTTTTTCATAGTGACGTTGTTTATCATCCACCTCTACTGTTACGTACTGTATGTACAGAAAGAGGCTTACGTCTTGAACAATAAATAGTCTTCAAAAAAAGCGCAGATGTATTTTTACTTAAAATACATCTGCGCAATCAAATGGGTTGGGGTGGGGTGCGGGTAGGGACTGCGGGGGAGTATCGTATCGAGTAAACTTGTGCCCGCTCGGTCTTTAGAGGGAGCGATCCCAATTAGTTCGATCGGATAATTAACTAATTCGGTCTTTTAGTTCCTTAATTCAATGCCATGAGAATAGGAACCGTTTCGATCTTTGAAGGACACGGAATGAATTTAACCATACGAACGATTTATAGATTTAAATAGGAATGTTTTGTTTTCCCTCTTTGCTATTTTGTTATACTTTTGTGTTTTTCGAATAAAGATTTTTCATGTTTACAATTATTTTCTTTGTATTATTTATAATTTTATTTAAAAAAAAAACATATTGTGTATATTTGTTGTTTTTGAGTTTGTTGCTTTATATAGGAATGTTTATAAAATAAGTAATTTAACACACTTCCACACCATTCGATAAAGAAAATAAAAGTAACTATGAAACAAATCTATTGCATACTTTTAGATTTATATTTCGGTCTTAATGAAACCTAAATATTTATTTAAGTTTCTGTGGTCCTAAACGAGCTGGCAAAAGTTCAATCGTGCATCTAACTCGAATTTGTACTGAAAGCCATGGTAGTCCAATAGTGTCTCGTCCGCTCAATCTCGCCTCGCGTCTGTGAACTGAAAGAACGAAGGAACTAAAAAGACAGGTAACTGATATGATCGCCTCGCGTCTGGGGCTTTGCAAACAGGTCCCATTCCGACTGAATTAAAAAGACCGTGCATAAGGAACTAGTTCCTTTCGGTCAGGGTCAGGAATTAATTCCTGTTAGTGCTTAGTTCATGAACTACAATAATAAATTAAAATTACATGTTATTAATAAATACTATTGCAATTTAAATGAATACTTTGATGACAAATCAAAATACTAATGTTATAATAAATTTGAATAATAAGTAAATCTTAATTATATACTATAAAGTTATTCTATTGTAATCTAATTAAATTTAAACCTTCAAGTGACATAATTGCCTATTATATGACGTATTTCTTATTATATGACATATTATTTATTTTATATTATTATTTGATAAATAACAATTTTAATTAATAATTGAAACCTTGGCCTACCTCTGCTCTTATTACTGTCCCTAATAAAGGGCTCATATGTGTAGCATTATTTTAATTTTAAGACATGTATATACCATATGAATGCAATAAATATATTGAGAATTGAGTACTCAAGCCTAGTTATCAAGCGTGTGATTGGTAGATCAGTTGACACTTGCCTAGTTGTATCCCGCATGGCGTCTGTGTCCCGCTGACATCCGTAAACAACCGCGCGCATTAAGCTATATTTTTTACATATACCCAGAAGGGCAACAAAAAAATAAAAATACGATAATTATATTACACGTCGTGATAGCCTAATAGTCTAAAGGGTTAAGTCCGGGCTCGTACCTCTGACTTTATCGGAATTTATGTGCGAAATTTAATTTGAAATTTACCCTGAGCTTTTCGGTGAACGAAAGCATCGCGATAAACCTGCATGTCGAAGAAGGCTCGGAACCCTAGAAAAACTTTTCCCTTATTGGGCCAGCGTCGCCAACCCCCATTGGGCCAGCGCGGCGGACTACAGCCTAAATCTTCGCTTGAGAGGAGACCCGTGCTCAGCAGTGGGACGCATAATTGAGTTGATGATGATGATACGAAAATATAGCGTTTGTTATGTTTCTATAATACTCTGGAGAAATAACATAGTTCAGATAGGGAAAAATCATTACGCGAAGACTTGAATTTTAGAAAGAATTATACGAAAACATTATTTTATACAGCAGGTTTTCTAGTCGGGTTTCTAGTTTTCTGTTTTTGTTTGACAGTACTACCAAATACAAATCGAAAGTGTCAAATAATACACCAAAAAAGTTTATTTTTATAAAGTAAAATAAAAATATTTGCGATCTAAAGCTATAAGTGACACTACAACTGTTATAGGTAGGGTAGGTTCGTTCAGTCAGTTGATATCATAAAAAAACTAACAATTATAATATTTTAAGACAGCATTAGCAAGCTAATATGAAAATCAAATCGAACGTATCGATTAGTAGTACAAGTAATTAGCATGCATCGAGTATACTATAACCAGAAATATTGACAAAATGACATTTATTTGTTTGAAAACTATTCTGCCTTATGGCTTATGGTGCTATATTTCTTAAGAGTTCGTCCAGGGAGGTACTGCCTACCTATTTCTGCCGCCAAGTGGTATTTTGAGCATTACTGCGTTCCCGTTTTGAAAGGTAAGGGTGCTGGTGAAATTACAGGCACATGGGACTGGTCCACTTATGTCGCAGGGTGACGGGTGCAGTGGCAGTGCTCCTCAGATCTTTGTGATTTAAAGCTCTGAGTGGCACTGCAACTGTTATGTACAGGCGTGACGCTTAGTATCTTAAACAAACTTTATGCTTATTATATATTAACGTAACAATATAATTTCCTGTTTGTAATATTTAGTAACAAAATTGTTGCCGAGCCACATTAGGCACATACTGACTGATGTGTGTCAAAACATCGATGACGTATTTTGACGTTACAAATGCAGCTTCTATGCGGTAAATAGAGAACGACAATTGACATACTGTGTCTGCGTACTCGTATGAATAATGTTAACTTACATCGAAAACTCTTACGTGCTAACAAGGAGTATATAACCAATCGGAGCGCAGTTGTCACCGTAATGATTTGGCAGAATAGTTTTCAAACAAATAAATGTCATTTTGTCTCTATTTCTGGTTATAGTATACTCGATGCATGCTAATTACTTGTACTACTAATCGATACGTTCGATTTGACTTTCAAATTAGCTTGCTAATGCTGTCTTAAACTATTATAATTGTTAGTTTTTTTACGATATCTACTGACTGAACGAACCTACCCTACCCATAACAGTTGTAGTGTCACTCATAGCTTTAGATCGCAAATATTTTTATTTTAGTTTATTGCATTATTATTTGTGAAAGACACGTCATATACAATATACTTAACTGCCTCCGTGGCCGAACGGTTACCATACCGGACTGCCACGCAGAGGTCCCCGGGTTCGATTCCC
>NW_020653731.1:13075667-13084622 GCF_003589595.1 Hyposmocoma kahamanoa | reverse complement strand
TATGTTGTTATTATCTGTGCGGGACTTTTTGTTACGTAGTCAAAAGGTATCTTCCTTGTGAAGAACATTCCTCATTTAAATTGTTTAGCAGGATAACAAAATTTTTGTGGTCAGGTTTGGATGGATGATGGATGGATGACGTACTGGTCGAAGAATGCGCAAAAATGTGCATAAATTTTGCTATAAGGATAGAATACTTGTAGCCTGTATGTAATCTCGTTTTCTCATCCTGGATTTGTGTGAGAGCCCTAAAGATAGTAAGACCGGGGCTGGTAGTTCCCGGGGTAAGTTGTTCTCACAGCAACAAGTTTGCAAGGAAAATTTGTAGCAACACATGTGAAGCGCGTTAGGTGATGCGTCTTGCCGGCAGCCATTTCAGTAACTCGGGCGACGATGTGTGCGGCTATGTGCGTGGAGCTGTCAAAATATCACGTAAGTAAATTTTTTCTTGTTTAAATTTTTTGGTCTGTCTTTGCTTATTATGGGCCGATTCATACGTAACTTTTCTAAATTGTAGTGACATTAGTAAGGAATCTTATTGTTTGAGTATTTTTGTGATTGATTCTATTACTTTGCCGGTATGCAATTTGGAGCTATAAGTTCCTTTTTCGAGGGGCTGGTTGTTCCTAGGAACAACTTCCCCAATTGACCTGCAATCATACTTAAAATTTTTATGACCATTTTTCTTTGTTTTAAGTATGCGAAACTTCAAACAGGCTCATGTCCAATATTTAAACAAGATGATAGAGTCACTTATGTGTGTCTCAACTGTGATTCAGATGAAGAAATGAGCGATGATAATATTACTGATGAATAAGAATGTAATTGTTTTTTTTTTTGTGAGTTAGTTGTGCATAATATAAACATTACATACATACAATTATAAAAAAGGTGGTTTTATTTAAGAAAATCCTTGTTATCCTGTGATAATTTAGGCGGAACAATTTGGCTCAAAGGCGGAACAACGCGCCCCAAAGCGGGGCTGAATGTTCCGCTCCGAAATTTGTCAAAAATTAGCCTCTATGAAAAAGACTATTGAGATATTAGTGACTATACTATTACAAAAAGCGATAAACATTTGTTGAACATTTCCGCATGTTGAAAATCAAATCCTCCATTTTCAGTATAAAACTGCAAGTTATTTGAAAATCGGAACGTTCAGCACCGCTCTACCGCTGCACCCCTACTTACATGGTATGCAAAATAAAAGTAAAAACTGCAGTCTGCGATGTCCATATCATCAGGGATAGTGCAAATCCGCATATTGTAGTATTGGCAAAAGGTGCGTAACAAGGATAGGACAGCACTAAACCAAATTTTACAAGAGAAGGATTTAACATTACTACTTTATTATTTCAATGGGTACGACTCATTTTTGCACGGTAAACATTAATTTATGTTGTCTACGGACTGATAACATAAAATCCTCGTAAATCACGCTAATTTGGGTGCCATGACATTTACGCGTATTTGATTTGGCCACTAAATTACCGAAATGGAAACTCATAATCCAATGCTAGTTACGCGTAATTGCACTATCTCCGTCGATATCTTTTACTTATAAAATTGAAAACTGTAATATAAATTAATTACACATTAGGTATTTGAATAAGACGGGCTATAGAGCCATCAGCTTATAAAGGCAATAATCAAGTCGCCAGTCGACACTCGTTTGCCTGCCGAAGCCGGCAAGCTATCGGTGAAAATAGTGAGTTGTTTGACGACGGTAGTTTGCAGCCGAAGTCGACCGAAGCGATTAGGTGGGTGGAATTGAAAATAATAAGAAGTGAAATCAGATAGACCATAAAAATTCCTTTTTCGGATTTGTTGTAATGAATCTGTAAAGACGTGAGTCTTGTTTCCCACAAAATCGACAAAAATAAAAATAACACGAGCGATCTTGACGGACCAAACAATGTACCTATATTTGTTCTGTACCTAAGTAGTTTTGACCAAGAACACAAAAAACTTAATGCTCCATGCCGTTCAAAAGGAAATTATAACAATGACCAAATGACATTCAATAAAAACTTAAAAATGAGTACAAATATAATACCGTTTTCCTTTTCATTAATTTCATTAAAATAAGAAATTGGAGCACCACAGTTTTATAATAATCATATTATATACAATGTCACATGTTTACGCGACATACATGAATAGATGATGTCATTACATGTATTGTTTGCATTCTCATTATGGCGCTAGAATATGTTGTCAATTTATTAATTACATGAATGTATTATTGAGATTTTTTTTGTAAAATAACTCCACTAGTTTGTCATAATTATTAATACAAAGATCAAACACCAAGAAAAATCTTTTTCGTCTTGAAATATATTTTAGATATCTTGTTTGCATAGAAACCTAGTCCGCACACGCTAAGTGAGACAAATTGAAGCGCGCCCAATGGGCCTACACGAGCGGGCGGGTCTTCAGTGCTCTAGGTCAACTTGCACCGCGAACAGATCAAGAATTTTAGCTAAAAATGACGAAATGTGCGGTAAATGAGATTGTGACGATGTGACCTCCTTACGTCGTCATCCCATATTTTTATCGCCTTTTCTCCGGTTCCTAGCCACTTGTTTTTAAATTTTGAATCGTTCTTTAATTCCTTTGCCTCGCCATTCTGAATTTCTTTCGTTCCATCGCCGCCCCCTGCTCGATCGCGGCAGCGGGCAGTACTGCTCTGATATTTAATTGCGTCTAATTTTGATTCTTTTACCGACCTTTAATAACTACTACTAACCATGTGCCAGTTTTAATACCAATCTGTAGTAAGTACTACTAACCATATGACAATTTTGATATCAATCTGTAGTAAGTACTACTAATCATGTGCTTTTAATACCAATCTGTAATACCGTATAACTCGGCCCTTTCGGGCCTCCCCTCTTTCGGTTTAATTACGATATAAATTCTTTGCGGACCGAAGTATCCTATTATTATTGCCGTGAATTGGTCACGGCTCATTAGAGTTTACAACCTTTTCAGTACCTACTGCCGCCTTACCTATTTCAGCCGCCAAGCAGTAATGCTTTCATTACTGCGTTCCGGTTTCGAAGGGTAACGGGCGCTGGTGAAATTACAGGCACATGGGACTTGTCAATCTCAGGGTGACGAGCGCAGTGGCAGTGCCTTTCAGATCTTTGCGATTTAAAGCTCTGAGTGGCACTGCAACTGTTATGCTATGTATGTATATAGGTATAAAAAGCACAAATGTTTTGGAAATCGGAAACAACGACGGTACCACAAACACATAATTCCGAGACGACACAGAGATGTTAGTTTTTCTACATTGACTTGGCCGGGGATTGAACGCGGACCACAGAGATGACGACACAATGAAAACCTATGTACAAACCACTCGATCACGGAGGTCTTCAAAAAATAAAACCAAAAATTTACTAACGAATGTAACCGCTAAGTTGCTCCTATGAAAATAGGAGAGATGTAAAAACACATAATATACATAATTTGTAAAAAAGAAACAAATAAAAATTAAATTATTATTTATTATTATTATTAAAACCAGATACAAAGATTCGACAACAAGCACATAAAAAGATTCGTGAAGTCTGCTGGTTCATTTCGTGGCTTAGTTTGCATAGCGTCTGGCACGGTGTGCTAGCAGACGTCTCGGTTCAAATCCTGCCGGATTCAAGGAATTTTTTCTAGGTGTTCGATCTTTGTATTAATATTTGCAACAAACTAGTGGAGTAAATTCACAAAAAAAATTTAATATCATGGTGGTGAATATCATCAATAACATCCTGGCACTCAATAAAATACTTAAGAAAGAAAAATTGTTTCTTCTGTTAATAATTATATTATGCATGTATTGACATATAATACCATACAATTATATAGGACTTATTAATAAATTATTTGACTTATTAACTAAATAAAATAAGTACTAAATAATTAAATTAATTAAGTACTAAAATTGATAGTGTGCGCTGTGCTATTACTGAGCCCTTCATCCACTCAGCTTAATGTCGTCTCACTGAAAGTGTTAGGACACTGATTTTCAGTGGACCCGTTAACAGCGTTGGTACATGCGGCACGGTCCACAGCAGACGTATTTTACTATTGATGAAAAGGAACGACAGGTACCACGTCATGCGAAATTAACTTGATAAATTTAGAAACGTGTAAATATTTCATGTGACAAAATTATAAATTATAATTAATTAAGAGGTTTGATTTGATTACAATTAAACAAACGCTTAATAATATACAACCTACAGAAACGCATATATATGTCCCCGACACGTCAACATCTAGGATGGATATGGACGCTCGCAGAATGTCAACTTCTCAAAATATCTACCGCACGCAAAATGTCCTTATCGCAAAATATCGCCTTCGTAAAATGTCCCTTTCGTAGAATGTCCCTGGATGGATGGATGAAGGTTTGAGAGATACTCTTTGAGTAATTTTTTGAAAACAAAATAATAGTAATGAAGCGTTTCTGATAAACGCAACATTCACAGCACTAGATCAAGGTTCGGTCTAATATAAATTATTAGCTAGAGCCACATGTGATCCATCCCATCATCAACCCATTTATATATCCCACTGCTGGGTACGGGTTTTTTTATGGTACCAGGTGTTGGGACGAACAAGTCGTTGGACTGAAAGATCAGGGGGCATTGCCACTGCGCCCGTCACCCTGTCATAAGTTGATAAGTCCCATGTGCTTGGAATTTCACCAGCACCCTTACCCTTCAAAACTGGAACAAAGTAATGGTCACATTACTGGTAATTTGGTGACAGAAATAGGTAAGGTGGCAGTATTTCCCTGGACGAACACTTATACAAGGAGCTCTACTGCTTGCTTGCTGCGTTTATCCAGGGCTGTGAACCTTTAGCGAAGCGCAGGCTTCATCACGATGTTTTGATTCACCGAAAAACTTAGGGTGAATTTTAAATTAAATTTATTTAATTTAATTTTTTATTTCGCAAATAAATTCCAAGAAACTCGAGATGCGAAGCTGGATTTGATCTCATGGCCTCTGCTAGGCAGTTGGTTAAACTATTAAACTATCATGGCTTGCGTTTGCGTGATTTTTTCTTAAACAATTTTGTTTTGTAATAATTATTGTATATATTGTGTGTGACGCTAATTATAATAATAATTATCCCTTGACATTGTATTTCAAATTGTAATATTGTAACATTGACACTATGAAATTAATTATTTTATTCCATATACTTTTTATTTGATTTATGTAGCATATTATAAACTTTGTACTTATTTATCTCATTTACTGCAATTCTATACAGGATAAAATATATCTTTTCAGTTACATAAACCACAATTGTACCTTTGTTAGCATTGTGTTATAGGTATCATATAATAATAACAACTGGTGTGTAAATGAAAAACAGTCTGGATGACAACTAACTTTTTATTAATAATTTCTAAGATTACCCATAACATCTACTGAACCAAGATATAGATAGACACATCCACTTTTTAAAAGTTAACCCAGCACCAACATGTTAAAAGTTGTTATAAATAAATTTTAATAAGTACATATAACTTCCTCCTTCCCCCAACGGCGGCCATACGAGTTACATACACGTGTTAGTTTACCGGAGAAGTCTTCCTGCACAAGTAGACCTCTCCTGTGGACCGTAGCGTGTATGACCGCCAAAATGCGGAGAAAAAGAAAATAAGCAAATAAAAAATAGAATAAATAAGCAATGATGATACCTACTGGTGATACAAAATAATGTTTTTCTTTCTACATGTAGTCATGGAAGAGTGCCATTCCACAATCTTATCATCTAGCGGCCCTACAGAAGATTATCCACAAGAACAACATTTGTGAATTATTGCCAGTACGCCACGTTCAAGCCTTAACTATCACAAGGGTGTCGTGATAAATGACTTTTTTATGATACCAAGTGACAAGACGAACCAGTCGTGAGTGTGTTACAGTGCCACTCAGAGCTTTAAATGGTAAAAATCTTTGGGGCACTGCCACTGCGCCCGTCACACTGAGACAAGTTGACAAGTCCCACGTGCCTGTAATTTCACCAGCACCCTTACCCATCTAAACTGTAACGCAGTAATGCTTATATTATTACGGTTTGACGGCATAAATAGATACGGTGGCTGCACTTCCCTGGACGAACTCTTTCACAAGGAGCTCTACTGCTACTAAAAAAATACAGATCTAAAAAAAAGTAATTAAATGTAAAAAAAATCATTTTCTAAAATTTATTATGGTCATGGAAGTTGTATATGATATTAACAATATAGTCCTGCGAGTTGTTAGTATACAAATAGCCCATTCATCGAGTATACAACCAGAAATAGAGACAAAATGTCATTTAATTTGTTTTGAAAACTATTCTGTCAAATCCTTACGGTGACAACTGCGCTCTGATTGGCCAGCTCGAATACGAAACAATTGACGGGTATGTACTTTTTAACTTGCGCATTGTACTAACATTTGGAAACGGGAATAAACGCGTTTACATACGAATGGGTATTTTTCGTCGGGAAACTAGGTCAGTGTGAAAAATACCTAGTTAGTACAATTGACGGGTGTCGCAAGTGTTTCAAATCGACCAGCTTGAGCTTTACTACAATGGACGATTACATAGTTAATATTTAACTACCGATGAAATGTGATTCCTTTTGTTTTGTAATTAGATCTTTTGCTGTTTCTCCCACGCAGAACAGCCCCCATTGTTAGAGATATTAGCTTTATTACAATAAATATTGAATATTTTTGGTATATACGAAGACGTACACACAGGTCAGTTGTTGGCGCTGTAATAATTTCAGTTTTCTAATTAGTGACTTCGGCGCAAACGAAAGTTGACACTTAAAAGTGATGTAATGCCCATATGCCTGATGAGTAACCAGGGATATTTATTTCGTCTGTAGTTCTGGTTATATACTCGATGAACCCTGTATATGATCTACTAAGTGAGTTAGCGACATCGAACACTAGGTATTCCTATTACATTAAAAATAGGTTAATTAACGAAACTAATTTATTATTTACAAAAGCCCGGCTAGACTTATATATAGAACGTGACTTCATCAAGTCGGTAATGTTTTGGGTTTTACTAGTAGATTTAACCTTTTAATTGGGAATAACCTTTATGTTGAGATATATGACTAACTTACTAGAGCAAATTTATGCTGACACGTGATTTAAGACAATGAGCAATACTTACCTAACTACTAATACACGTGGTTAAAAATTCGTTTTAGTCATCAACAATACATTCCACCTGGGCAAGGCTCCTTTTAGGAAAGGGTTTTAGCGGTAGTCTGCTACGTCTAGGGCTGCCAACACCTTAGTTATTGACATTGGATATCGAAATTATCAAAATGGTGGTTTTCTTTGATAATTATACAATATACATTGGATAATTCGATAATTAATTGCTTCTGTGGCCGAACGGTTACCACGTCGGACTGCCACGCAGAGATCCCAGGTTCGATTCCCGAGCCGATATAAATGTGTATTTGTATGGCCTACATTTACTTCTCTCGTGAGTTTGGGTGTAATTTGTGGTTGTCTATGTGTGTGTCCATAGCACCCGCGGCACACGATTTCCCTGGTGCGGGGCTATATTGAGTGTGTGCATTATTATTATTATTATAATTATCCATGCTGATTCATAGTTTTATTACTGATATATGATTTTTATTTTTACTTCTTTTTATGGTACTGACGTATCGACCAACTCATACGTCTGGTGGTAAGTGCTACGCCTGTCCATAACAGTTGCAGTGCCGCTAAAAGAGCACTGCCACAGCGCCCGTTACCCTGAGACATGAGTCTCATGTAACTGTAATTTTATCATCATAACCTTATCCTTCAGCAATTTTTTTGTGAATTTGGTTTCTGACTTTTTGAGATTGATATTCGCCCTCGCCTTGAAAAGACTCAAGTTATAACGTTCAGGGAACAAGTCTGCAGGCAGGGAATTCCAATTCCAGTTAAATTATACGTCTTTCAGATTCTATATTATTATATTACTTTAATAATATATTTGAGCGAGAAGTTTATAAGTTTTTCTTCAACAAAAATCAGTAAAAACGAACTATGTGAAAACACGTATACGACGAGGCTTTCATTCTAAGGTGACGATAAGTGGATATGTGATTTTGTGAAGACGACTGCCAAGAACAGCTAGTTTTTAAATTTTATTTTTTAATAAATATTTGTAACGATTTTACATAAAAAAAACAACCTTCCATTTTAATCTACCATCGGTTTGTAAAAGTCATAATCTATAGTCACAATATAGGATAGGTTTTCTTAATGGCGATGGAAAGTAGCTCCTGGTAGGATCATGCCCTGTCATAGTTTGTCGTAGTGGTCACATTCGTTGATTCCGATTTAGGATGAGCCATCATTTTAATCGCGTTGGGTTTTGTGAATGTTGAAATTCAATTTACAATCTGTGTTGTATTTACAAACGGAGTGTATGGAGAGATAAGTTGAAAGAGATTAACATTCTTACACTAACGTCATAGTACATTTTTACAAAAATATTTTTTTTTTTTTATGAAAAATAGTGACAGACGTAACATTAATAAGAGGAATAAAAATAAACCAGCTGTTCTTGACAGTGGTCTTCATAAAGTCTCAAATTCATTTAGGGCCAATGTATGCGCTTCTCTAATAACATTCCGATTGATATTCAATATTTGCCATTTACGAGGTTTAAAACTATTGTGAAACAAAAACTTTATACCAAAAGTTATTAGACAACTTCTGCGTGCTTGGATGACAAAAATCCGTGGTAGGGACCCATTAAGTTTTTTCAGGTATTCTCGAACTAAGACGTTTAAATTAAATATTGTAATGATAAATGTATTCAAATGTATATTTACAAGGAGCAACCCTAGAGTTTCTTGCTCATTCTTCTCAGGGGAATCTGCCTTACGAATCAGCAGTAGAGTTTAATCAGCAT